>NC_137829.1:38462125-38599625 GCF_963921795.1 Nannobrachium achirus
CTTTATAAACTATGTATTTTTTAAAGAGAAAACAATACAAAAAATTTAATAAGCGAATATTCAACTTCGGTGAACAACGTTGAATAATGACTTTGATATTAGAATATTCTAATATTTGGTGAATGCCCTAGTGTGTGTGTGTGTGTGTGTGTGTGTGTGTGTGTGTGTGTGTGTAAAATACACCCAAAATACTCCAATTACCCCTTCTCCCACGTACGCACGCACACATAGTGAGGCAACGCACCCACTGTGAGGTCCTTCCGAGCGTCTGTGGTTGTTTCCAGATCACAGAGAGAGAGCTGAAGCCAGGCGGGGCGGGCATCGCCGTGGCCGAGAAGAACAAAAAGGAATACATCGAACGCATGGTGAAGTGGCGGATCGAGAGGGGCGTGGCCCAACAGACGGAGAGCATGGTCCGGGGATTCTACGAGGTACACTACCGCACGTTGTGTTTTGTTTTGTTTGTTTGTTTGTTTGTTTGTTTTTAAAGAACACTGCACTCAATGAGGACATATTCACAGTTAAAGCCAGACTACAAGTCCTACCCACTAGACTCAATCTTTCCATCTGGTTCCCCGGCACTCAGGTTCCTCATTGCTTGCACCACACCACAGAACAGATCACTGAAACACTGTCACACATCTTGAATGGCTGTTATGCATACAAAGGGATGCCATGATAGAATAGTGGACATATCAAAATATCATGCACCCTCAGTGAGAATGTACAAACATTCCCATGTTATTTCATACATGTTCCATTTCTGTGACAACCCAGAGTACTGAGTGACATGCCCATTGTATCATGATGTAACAACGTATGCCATGCTTTTGTGAATGTATTCTTGCTGCACCAATAATAATTGTTTCTCCCTTATGTGCAGGACATAAATACATTGTTAAAGTGTGTGTGTGTGTGTGTGTGTGTGTGTGTGTGTGTGTGTGTGTGTGTGTGTGTGTGTGTGTGTGTGTGTGTGTGTGTGTGTGTGTGTGTGTGTGTGTGTGTGTGTGTGTGTGTGTGTGCGTGCGTGCGTGCGGGCGGGCGGGCGGGCGGGCGGGTGTGCGCGCGTGCGTGCGTGCGTGCGTTAGGTGGTGGATATGAGGTTGGTGTCTGTGTTCGATGCCAGGGAGCTGGAGCTGGTGATTGCTGGGACAGCAGAGATCGACCTGGCAGACTGGAGGAACAACACAGAGTACAGAGGAGGTATGAAGTATGAAGGGAGTTTATCCCACAGTTTGGGGGCCAGGAGGGTGAATTGTCTAGGACGAGTGGATTTTTGTCCTGGGGTTTTTAGTGAGGGTTCTGTCAGCTTCCCTGTGTTGGCTGATCTGAGTGAACGGGTGGGGTTGTAGGGGTTGATCAAGCTTTGGAGGTATGGATGGAGGTGCCATATCTTGGCTGCTTTGAAGGCCAGCATTAGTGTTTTGTATTCTGTGCAAACCGGGAGCCAGTGGAGGGTGCAGAGAAGGGGAGACACAATGTGAGAATTCTGGCTGGTTGAAGACCAGTCGTGCCGCGGCATTTTGGATCAGTTGAAGAGGATTAAGTGCACATTTTATCTATTGTATGAACCAGTGTCTCTTATTGTATCTAAATTATATGGACCGGTGTCTCTCATATTATCTACAGCACCCTGAGAGACACACAAGACATATACAGTAAAAGTGTATTATACATAGTAGGACATGTTTATGGTAGTGTATATTATCCAAGTGTAAATTCACAATGAGACATTTTTACATAATAATCCATGAATTGAGAACTATCTTCTATCGCAGTAGACCTGCCAACTGTCTTTTCAAATGTAATTTTTGGTGCTTTGAGTGCCTCAAACGAAAACGGACATCGAGCGCCATTTAACAACGTTAAAGCTGATACATGATTTATTTTATTTTCATTGGTATTACTTTTTTTTAAAGAAGGAATAGAATAATAAATAACCAGCCACCAAAAAACAGTATGATACAACAAATAATAATATTAATCTGCTTTAACTGCAAAAACCTCCAAATCAAAACTACATAGATAGGTAGATAGGTAGATAGGTAGATAGGTAGATAGATAGGTAGATAGATAGATAGGTAGATAGGTAGATAGATAGGTAGATAGGTAGGTAGATAGGTAGATAGGTAGATAGATAGATAGATAGGTAGATAGATAGATAGATAGATAGATAGATAGATAGATAGATAGATAGATAGATAGATAGGTAGGTTAATAGATAGATAGGTAGGTAGGTAGGTAGGTAGGTAGGTAGGTAGGTAGGTAGGTAGGTAGATAGATAGATGTTTAAATTGACATAATTCTTTACACGAAGCCGGAAGTCATACCACACTAGCATACAGTATAGGAGAGTGGAGTCTGTAGCGTTTGTGAGGGATCAAGTTAAGAGCCTTTTCAAGGAGCTGATCGATACATCTGAATGGCTGCCAGCTGCAGGAAGACCGGAGAACAGGAATCGACAATCGGTGATTCACTGTGAAACCCTTTTAATAGGCGAATTGACTGTTTTTGTTGCGGACGGGGTTTGGGGCCCTCCATATTAAATGCTGTCTCTCGTTACCCAAAGCACCACCTCGGACAAACAGTGGGGAGGAAACTAGGAGGAAGGGAATAGAGGAAGGAGAGAAAGAGAGAGAGACGAAAACAAATGAGAGAATGAGAGAGAGAGAAACAGAGATAAGAAGAAAAACCTGAAAAAGAGCGAGGCAGACACTTTCTCCTTGGTGGTTGTTGTTCACCTGACAAATGCACCGTCATCCTTCCAGGTTACCATGACAACCACATGGTGATTCGCTGGTTCTGGGCAGCAGTGGAGAGATTCAACAATGAACAGAGGCTGAGGCTACTGCAGGTAAAGCACGTGGACCAGCACATGCACATGGCCTGCCACCGTGTGGCCACTGGTGGTACTACTACGCCAACCCATCAGAATCAACTTCATTTTCACATCACAGCAGTGGTGTAAAGTAACAAAGTGCATTTACTCAAGGTGGTATTTTTTTCTTTACTGGAGTATTTCCAATTTTCAGTACTTTTACTTGCATCTCAGAGGCAAATATTTTACCTTTATTCCACTACAATTATTTGACTTTATTATTACAGTTAATTTGAAGATTTTGATTATTACATACATTAACCAGTATTCATTTTGACAGCAAATGTTGATGCAGTTTCAGTCATAGTCTTTTGAATAAAATGTAATTTAATTTTTGTCATATTTTAGACAATTAAACCATATGGAATCTCTGAAAAGGTTGTGGGCATCCCTGCTTCATTTCTCTCTCAACGAAGGGGTCCTTGGCCTGAGAAGTTTGAAGACCCCTGATCTAGGTCATTACCGGTACATAACAGTATTTATGCCTTGTGTCTCTAGTTTGTTACAGGTACATCCAGTATTCCCTACGAGGGCTTCGCATCTCTGAGGGGCAGCAACGGACCCCGGAGGTTTTGCGTTGAAAAGTGGGGAAAGATCAGTTCCTTACCCAGGTAGGATTCATGTCTCCGCATTGTAATCATGTACCATGGAAGGTTTAATTTCATCCCAAACCCTACATAGTAAAATCCTAGTAGGTCATCTTACTCCAAGATTGTACAAATCCAACCACATGGACCTGTCACACTAAGAATTCTATTATCAAACCTTTTAGCCCGCACAAAAGAGAAAGTAGAGGTTAGGACCCAAACTAGTGAAAATAGCAGCTCTACAAGCTCTATAACGTGTCGCTTTGCCCGCGTTGTGAGTTTGTAGATCGGCTATTTTCACTACTTCTTAAACATTTTTTTTCTAATTTATGGAATTTCTTAGCTTTTTCTTAGATTTTTGCCAGACCCAGGGGGTCGGCCTACAAAAGGCTTTGTCGGTCTGTCGGTCTGTCGGTCGGTCGGTCGGTCCCCTCTTTTCCTCAGTGTGCCTGTGTTTGCCTCTGACTGCTCATCTGCCCCTCCCTTCCCTTGCTCGGCTGATTGCCTTGAGTGCCGTCACCTGTACAGGACCAGCTGAGTTGAGTTGGCTGACGAGCTGCTGACACTATAAATTCCTCAGCCCATCTACAAGCTCAGAAACATTTCCAGCTGCTCAGCCTGTGTGTTCATGTGTTAGTTCAGTGCCATACTAGTGAAAACAGCCGATCTACAAGCTCTTGCTATTGATCCACCCCCCCCCCCCCCCCCCCCCCCCCTTCCTTGCATTCTGATTTTCATTGCGGGTCTGGCAGAACCAGGTGACCTGGTCTAGTTTTCATGGAATTACTGAAAAAAATTACATTTGTTTTTTAATCCATGAAAAAAGTTTTCTAATGCTTTTTTTGTGACATGAACCCACACATTGTGACATGAACCCACACAACAAAGGGAAGGATGAGGAGAAGAGAGGAAGGGCAGGGTTCCCACGGTCATGAAATTCCTGGAAATATTTTGAAATTAGAAAAATATTTTTCCAGTACTGGAAAAGTTTTGGAATTGATCGAAGGTCCTGGAAAAATAGCCATGCCTCGTCTTTGGTTATTGATTTTGTTAATACCTCTGAAATGACAAATTAAACATTGGCCAAATTGTCAAATATTAGAGGCAGAAATTGTGAGCATGTAGATCTGCTATTTTCACAATAGAAACGTGTTATACAAAATTCCACAACTCTTAGTGCTCGTCAGGGTGCCGGGGTCCCCAGTTAAAATATGATTATTTCGGGGGTCACTGAAAAGGTTGAGAACCACTGGCATACACTACCTGTCTTTGAGCATTGCGCATGGGAGTAAGCAACCTGTTATTGAGCTGAATTAGTGTTACTAGCCCTTACCCGTTCAAAGATATGAGCTCCGAAATGATGTGCAGTGTGTGGATTATGGGATGTGCACTGTGCACACAGTATATGAGGGATGGAAAGTAACTTTAACTGGTGCTTGCATGCTAATATGTAGGAGCATCAATGTAAGAAATACCCGTTCCATTTAACGGCTACAGAGATACTGTGTACCGATCTGCATGATTTTGGACAACATCTGTAACAGGGCCAGAACCCCCCCCCCCCGCCCGCCTGCCCGCCTCCCGTGTGTGTGTGTGTGTGTGTGTGTGTGTGTGTGTGGGTTGGTTTTGTGTGTGATTGTGCATGGCCTGAAACAACAGCGCCCCTCCCTTAACATGTGTGGTCACAAAAAGGTACTGTAGGCTAAATAGATATAGATACACCATAAAAAATGCTATTATACAGCATACGATTTGTGAAAGTGACAAACGGGCTTCACAGTTATGTCAGGTGTGTTTCATATGCTAATGGTGATGCGATTTCAGATCAATTGCTCCAGCCACTGAGGAGAAACGCTGAGACAGACAGACAGACAGACAGACAGACACTCACTCAGACATTCGCAAAATTATAGTATAGATATAGTCCTGGAAATTGGGTTAAAAACAGAGGTAGTGAAAACAGCAGATCTACAAGCACACAACGTGTGCTTGTAGATCGGCTGTTTTTCACTAGTTTAAATCATTTTTAAAATGATAAATGCAAATCTAAGAGTTTTTGGACAAACAAGGTTTTCCACCCGACAACGACGATATACAAACTGTATTTTGCTTCACGAACCAAAACCGGGAGGAGGTTTCCACAACTGAGGTGCCTGATATTTAATGCTCTGGCTCCTGTTTCTGGCCTTAGAGTTATTTTTTTTTTTTGGGGGGGGGGAACATCAAGCCTTTTTTGCATACTGTGGACGCACCGGTCTAGCAGTTTTTGCGAGGCACAATGAGTTTCTATTCGTAAACCCCACAGACTGACGCGAATGGGTGTCCAATAGCATTGATTTATGAAGAAAATAAAAAAGGTGTATGATGGTATCTGTTTGTGTCAATGATGTTTTCTCACTCTCTTTCTCACTGTGTGTGCGTGTGTGTGTGTAAACTGCGTATAGGGCTCACACATGCTTCAACCGCCTGGATCTGCCCCCCATACCCCTCGTTCTCCATGCTGTATGAGAAAACTGGTCACCGCTGTAGAGGAAACAAGCACTTTTGGGACTGGAGTGACCCTCAAAATGGCCGACCCGTCCGGGGGGGTGACTGTGTAACGACACGAAAAAATGGAAATTCAACCATTTTGACGGTTCGACGACTTAAAAAAAAAACACACACAAAAACACAAACATTATTTTGAAGAAGAAAGAAAAGGCAACTAACTTTGTGGGACTATCCGGCCGTTTTTTACCCCGCTGTTTTTTGCGCCTGGCATTCCATCACACAGCAGACAGGCTTCTCCCAAAATCCATGCCCTCCTCTCACATCCCCCGAAGGGACGCGCGATCCCTTCTGTCACATCCCCCCCCCCCCCCCCCCCCCCAATGGCCCAACCAATGGGACGGGGACTTGATCCAAGTGCGGAGAATCTGGAAAATGTTTTTCCCTTTTTAAGAAGGACCACCTTGTTTCTCACCACATCGCTCTTTGTTTTTGTTTAGCCACACTTGTGCTTTATCTCTTGGTTACAGGATTTCCAGCCCTTGTTCCCTAAAAGAAAAAAAAACACCCCCCACAAGCGGGACCTCATACCCAGAAGACTAGCTACTCATGACCCCCACCCACTCCTCCATAAGCCCCCTCCCTTTCCCCCCCCTCTCCGGACCTCCAAACTGTGGCGTTTATATTCTGGGGTTTGCAGTGTTTACAAACTCTTAATACACATGGACTAATACCTGTCTGTACACAGAGATGCATACACACAAAACACACCCACACGTGACACGTGAGTGTGCTCACAAAATGTCCTTACGCACACACACAAAACGCACGCACGCACGCACGCACGCACACACACACACACACACACACACACACACACACACACACACACACACACAGTATGTACATAAACGTAATCCTAATTCCTCAAATAACTTAACAAACTCACTTTACTGACTTGTTCATGAACAGCACACATCTGTGTAAGTAACCTGGGCACATCTGTGTAAGTAACCTGGGCAGTGAGTTCCATGCCATGTCACCATGACGTGACATGACATGTGACCTCATGTGGTGACATCATTGGATTTGTTTGGTATTGACATGCATTTCATAATGATAATGATAAGCTGCTACCAACACTCAAGAGACAGACACACAGACACACACACACACACACACACACACACACACACAGACAGAGTTGCTTCTCCTAACTGTGAGGTCACAGCTACAACGATCCTGAAATGGACCTCGGACCCTTGTACACTACAAAGCTGAATAGCTACAGTATACCACATCCAACCCATACAGTCATACTGTGTTTGTACACGCACACACACACACACACACACACACACACACACACACACACACACACACACACACACACACACACACACAACACACACACAACACACACACAGAAATATAGCCTCTGTTTTCTATAGGCTGCATGAGAGATGATAGCATTCCATATGGTCATGATGTACTCTGGATCCAGCCAGTCACACAAACACCAAAACACATGTCAGGGTTTCAATCTTTTTCATCAACCCTCACCGTAGCAAGTGGACGGAACAGGTTTTCACACACAGAAACAACGTGTCACGAGTATGAAACAAGAGATGTAACAGTAAAATGACGAATGTATTGAAACAGTGAGTGAATGTATGAACTTCAAGCACTTCCGGTTGGCCTAGGTGAGAGAGGTGACAAAAAACAGCATTTCTACAGGGAACTGAAAGAGAATCTTTTAGACTCAGTATTATGTCCCCTAAAAAGGTTTCTACATGGAATCATTTGGTTCTATAAAAAGAACAATATAGGTGACAAAATGATTCCGTAAGGAAAACCTTTTAACCACACAAACCCTAATGTCCCTGTTTTGGGGTATACATTCTGCAAAAAGAAAGAAAGAAAGAAAGCAGATCTACATGCTTGTAGATCGCCTGTTTTCTACAAAGATATTTTGTTTTGAGCGAAAACAGGAGTTTATCAGTTCCATTATAGAACTTGGTGTTCAAGGCTGAAGAGGAGGCAGACACCACCTCTCCAGCAGGTGGTGCTCAAAAGTTTGTTTCAGCTGAACTTGGTACAGCACCAGCTTAAATGAATGTGTTTCAAGTCTTTGTGAGGTCAGTGGGTAGAATAGACTCTATGCACAGCATCAGCCATATTATTGGAAAGAAATAGGGCCTGTTCCTTACTTCCTTCATTGATGTTACCAAAGGCTCTGTTCAATTCTGGTCAAACAGAGTCAGGATGCTGATAATGTGCCTGCTGGGTCGCTGGAAACATTCTGCTACACCAGTGGGTCTCAAAGTCTGTCCAGGGGGTCCTTTAGGGGGTTCCAAATGGCCCCTTATGGTTGTGTACTCTTACGAGTCCCTTTGGTTCCATTTGTGTTATGGGGGTCCTTGCAATTAAAAGGTTTGAGAACCACTGTGCTACACTAAATGGAACAGAGCCTTCATTAGTATCATTGGTAACACCTGTGAAGGAAGTAAAGAAGGGGCCCAAAGGTTCTTCCAATATGGCTGCTGTGATATGGTTCATATAGCTTATTTGATGATTGTCTCTGGGGGACTTGGTCCACAGCCTGACGTTTAGCTGGACTTTTGCTTTTTGTATTTTACTACACTGCAAGATCCTCTGAACATTGAACGAACTCAAGAGTTAAAAATGGAAACTCTCAGTAACACTTGGATTGTACCGTGGAGAGGTTCGGCCGGCTCGAGGTGTGGCAAAGCAAAAAAGGCAGGAATAACAATGAAATACAAAAGACCGGTGTGGCTTTTGGATGCAAACGGGTGCAAGACGTCAACACAAGCGGGAGCGACACTGGGTGCTATCGTGACCATTGTAATTCTGTAGTGATGGGTCAGTTGTTTCCTTGCTTATTGAATGACCTGAAACTGAAACATTGTGGCTAGTATCCTCTGGTTGACAATAAGCATGTGAAGAAAATAGGAAACACTTTTCACACTTTATTGTGCAGAACCCGAATCAAAGGACCCTTGGCACTCCGTCTCTCACACAGTCTGACACACACACACACACACACACACACACACACACACACACACACACACACACACACACACACATTATGTCAAAACACAAACACCCCCACACACCCACATACTCATTTTCTAAGGGGTGCATGCAAGATAACTACTGTACATACAGAGTGGTGTTGGAGCTAGATCACAGGGGCTGGAATAGTTGCTAGAGAGCCTCACAGATGTTATTGTATGTTGTGGAGGCAGCCTTCGTATCCCAGCCCTGACCCAATACTGCATGCCGGGATCCTCGCTCTGGGCCAGCCCAGCTCTGTGAGCTGCACCAGGTTAGAAGCCCCTAGATGGCGTTGTGTTATAGCTCAATATTGCATGCCGATAATAGTGAAAAACACAGTGTCCTTACTAGCTTTTTTGCATGAGGATATCGCTATCTGTTGTGGAGGAGGGGTAGGTTGTGTCACTTACTGGAGGCGTGCGTCCCTGTGGCGAGGGTGGTGTTCCCATCGGGTTTGAGTGAAATGGTGGCGCCCTGGGTACAAGGATTCACTGCGGGCCCCCCATGAATGTTCTTCATAGGGGGAAGGGGTTTAAACTATTTAGACTGATTATTATGCATTATTTTGCGCTTCAACTATTGAAAAATAGCATCCTCAGTAGCCTGTGCTCAAACCTTTTCATGTGAAGGACCCCCAAAATTATATGTATTTGGCCACGGACCCCCATCTCAAAATATTTAGTTCCAGGTGCCCTCCAGAAGCAAAATTTTAGTTACAAATGTTTGCTTAAAAAATACATATATTCAAAGATTTGCACACATTTTCACGACTTTTCAAAAATAGCAGATCTACACTCTGTGCCACGCTGTGAGCTTGTATATCTGCTATTTTTCAATAGCTAAAGTATAACATATTTAAGGCCCCTCCACCTCAGTCTCACTCCCCCCCCCCCTCCCTTGTGACGCCCCTGCCTAAACCACACTGTACTACAGCAGCCTACAACTGTCATCCGTTTTATTATGAACAGGATACATGCAAACTTGGACCTATACAAAAGCATAATACATAAAACGTCTGACACATTTGTACTTTAAAGGCTACAGTGTGGTTTAAGTCAAAATACTAAAGAAGTTTTACATTTTTGTATGTTATTCCTCATGAGAGACGCCGCGCACTGCTGTGCCCTAAGCCAAGGGGGGCCATTTCACTCAAACCCGATGAGAACTCAACACTTGTGTGCCTGTGCTCATCCTGGCACTGTCATACCCTGGCACTGTCATGCCCATAGGTACAGATGGAGCCATTGTAGAGGTCTCAACACTCTTTACTGAACTGCTGCAACAACCATTTGCCCCATCCCCTGCGGGGGGCTCTGTTTGGATTTGTGTCACTTTCTTTTCAGCTGTCGGAAATGACAAGGAATGTTACACAGTAACTCTTGTGAGACAATACAAGTGTTGCTGTTGTTTTGCACTACACTGGTTACTTGTGTAACATTTCAGTTAACGTAATTGCTGCCATAATGGTAGATAGAGTAAATGCAGAGGGTGAACTTCAACAATGGCTGCTGGTGTTAAAGAAAAGAAAGCCCTGTGTGTGTGTAAGTATGTTAAGATGTGATATTATATGATATGTTACCTCTATGACAGTGCAATGGAAAGAGTCACAGACAGCACGCCACTGAAAATGTTTTGTGGTTACTTTTGTGTCTGTCAACCTATCTTAGTAATAGCTTGGACGTGATTGTGTCATTTTATGCTCCGCCGTACGATGGCGTCACGGACTGGAAATAGCAGATCTATGAGCTGATTTCGGTGCGCAACGTCCTCGTCGCGCAGAACATCAAATGAAGGCTCATCGTTCCTGGAGACACAGAGAATCAATAGGGCTGTTATGATTCAACGAAAGCAAGAGCACCTGTACGTGTTACCATGTGAGCGGTCACGTTTGTCTCTTATCTTTGTATATAGTTGTACATGTATGTCTGTCCCATTGTGTGTACAAATATATATTTTGCACCGAATGTACCAAAGGTTTTGGGGCTTGCATAGTCAACCATTAGGCCTATATTGGCATCACCCTCTTCCTGGCATCGTGGCCATATCACCTCATCTCTGCTTTGAGGGCTTTCTTTGACTGTCCCTCACATTTTGGTTTGAGATGACGTGGCCACAACCAGACATTTTCCATACCAAGGCTTGTTCTGCTGCAAAAGAGATTGGATTGCTTGCTTTCTTCCACATGCGGACAAAGCTCACCATGTCCCCAGCTTCCCTGCTCGGTCCATTTGTGACACAGCTGGACCCCTCTTTTCAGAACCCCACTCTATGCAAAGCTCCTGTATGTATGTATGTCTCCATTTCACCCCAATGATTGTAATAAAAGAGAACAAATGGCAAGTTTTATGACAGATGAGTCTGTGTGTTCTTATGTACATACAGTATATGTATATGTCACGGTTTGATAGAGAAACAGTACGGTCGAGAAACGGAGCACTCGTCATGCGGCACGGGGCGGAACAAGCGGTCGCCACAACAACGTCCTCCAGGCGGAGCCGCTCGATTGTCCACGACATTGCAAGCGGCGCGAAGGCCAGCGGACCTTGGTCCTGCTCTTCGCCCCCGAGCGCCGCAGGGGGCGAAGCCGTGGTGAATGCAATCGTTATATTTATGCCCAGGCCGTAAGGCCTGGGCAAGCCCACGATAAACGCCCTGTCCAAGTGACTACAATGGAGCGCTCCCTAGCTCATAGTAAGCTAATGGCTAAACACTGCCGAGCTAGGCTAGTAAATAAAGAAAGAGAGTCGCAAACGAGTGACGTCAGCGCCTTCACTAGTGAATGGCTGTCGTCGCCATCTGGTGGTGATTGGTGTGTGGTGAACGACAAAACAAGCGCTCTTACAATGAACGTACTGAGTTACCCAAACGTACTGTAACATATATACTAGTCCAGGGGCCTTCAACAGGGGTCCCAGAGTTACTACAGGGGGTCTGCCATATCTTTGTGATAGGATAATTATTTTAAATTAACAACTTTAACCCTCACATCCCTATTCTGAGAACTTTAGCCAAAAATAGCCGTTCTACAAGCTCTCAACGCCTCGCAGAGCTTGTAGATCAGCTGTTTGGCAAATAGGTTTGGTGTAGAGGTTGAAAAACGATTTTAAGTGGTTAAATGTCTGAAAAAACACATTAACACGAATCCAACATCGACTGATGACACTGCTGTCAAACAAGTCTATAAATCTATCTATGAAATCTATGAAAATCTGTAACACAATGTTATACCATGTGTAGGGCTTCATCTCTCTCTCAACAAAGGGGTCCTTGGACTGAAAACGTTGAAGACCCCTGTACTAGTCCTTGGCCATTGATGTGGTGTGTACTGACTATGGAGGTGAAAGTATTGGCTCGTAGGATAGTAGGATTTAAGACGTATCAGTGATGTCAGTCATCTCCAAATGTGGGCACTGTTTCAGCATGTATATCAGACAGACAGACAGACAGACAGACAGACAGACAGACATTTGGTCGTTTATTATCTCTTGGACATGGTCTTTCTTAAAGTGTATACGTTGAGGGTTTGTTTTGCAAGCTACTCAAGATAACGAGTTCAGGCAGATATACCTGAGAAGTTCACACTGTGCTGCCCTATGTGGGTGTGTTCAGTGTTGTGGCAAGACCCACACATCGTATGCTGACGTGGCGATCAGCTGACCAATTGGGCGGGTATTTAAGGTCACCTGAGCCTGTGCTAGGTGACCTGTGCTATGTCTCTGGTTGTGAGGCTTTGTTTGCTCCCACCGCCACCCCAGCACCACCAGTGGGCTCTGCTATTAGTTCTGTTCCTATGGGGGATGTTATTATATATTATGTATATATATATATATATATATATATATACATATATATATCCCTGCTCTTAATGGTTAATGATGGTTTCTAATTGTGCTGAGCAGGGAGAAAATTCTAGCAGAGCCTGAACGCCAAGATTAAATATTACATATACACTTGCATTCTTATGTTACAATAATAAAATATATTGGTTTATTCATTCTATAATGTTTCTTTCTATATTGGTCCATTCTATGTGTAGGTTATCTGACTGAACTCCTTTTCAACATGCTGACAGGCTCTGCCCTAGACATTATACATAGCCTTCACTTTCGATGAGTTGAGTTTTATTTTAGTTTTGGGTTGGGAGATCTCAATAATCTTGTTTGCAGGCTCCTATAACAATATACTACGTGCAAACTGTTGAAAGTATGTTAAGAGATAATGTTTTAAATTATGAAAACCCACCCGCACACATAACAGTGTGCAGAGTTTTTTTTTTTTCTTCTTTTCTTGGTTCTCCCCTTGATGCCTTGATGTCCAGCACCTGGCCAAATTACAGGCGTAAGATGTGCACATCCTCTCTGTCATTGACTGCCACGAAAAACTGCGATTTTCGCGTTAACTGCCAAGATTTTCATGGTGTTACCTTTTAATGTGGGCGCGTGCATGTCCATCGTGCACGGATGGTGCACGATCCGCGTGCACGCCGTGGTCCGTTCGCGATATACAAAAGACCCGATCTTCAGTCAATAAGGTTTTGGGAGAACTGTACACAGTAAACCTTTTCATAAACACTTGTTTTCAATGTTTTCAAACGCTAGTTAAAGCTATACTATGTAACTTTTTTAATAAAACAAATCTTAAAATTGTCCTAATTATTAAATCGCTAAAGTTTTAGAACACCCACTCTGTTCATTTCAGCTCCCAAAGCCTTTTCTTTATTGTGTTCTACTGAGCCCTGGTGGCCGTGACCGGGGCTGTTTTTCCCGGCAAAATTACGTCATATGCATCATTCTGTACACGTGTCTCCCTACCGGCCAATCAAAGCCCAGATCATACACTGCCGAGCTCTTCAGGAAATACACTGCAGTGTTTACACTGGGCTAGGAGTTTAGCATGTAGCTCCCCAACCGAGGCTCATAGAGGGACACGAAAGACCTCTATGGATAGCAACTTACACAGTATAGCTTTAAAATCTTTTTTAAATCATCATATGTGTTTAGTAAATTATGTTTTCCAGTAATTGTAAAATGAATGATAAAGTAGGGTATGTTTCTACTGGTTCTACTGGTTCTGAAGACCCACCCTCGCTGCAATTGCAGCCAATAATAGATTTCTGAGCATTCCGGGCCGTAAAAAGATGGCGGACTTTAAATCGCTGAAAAACCTGCTTCAAAACTGGTCTGTAGAAACCAATGGTGTCACAATTCTTTTTACGCTATATGGTTGGTTTTGATGATGCTTTTACTAGAAGTGCTCATGGCGTAACCTTTTGGGCTATCTTTTAAGTTAATCAGGGTTCCCACACATTTTTACCAATTAATTTCCCAAACTTTTCCCAAACTTTTCCAGAATATTTAACCCAATTTCCAGGACTATATAACAATAATTTAGCTCAATAACAGGTCGCTTACTCCTATGCGCATTGCACAATGCCCAAAGACAGGTAGTGTATGCCAGTGGTTCTCAACCTTTTCAGGCCGTGACCCCCAAAATAATCATGTTTTAACTGGGGACCCGGCACCCTGACGAGCACTAAGAGTTGAGGAATTTTGTATAACACGGTTCTATTGTGAAAATAGCAGATCTACATCACAACGCAGATCTACATCACAGAAGGCGTTGTGAGCATGTAGATCGGCTATTTTCACAATTTCTGCCTCTATAGATTTGACAATTTGGCCCATGTTTAATTTGTCATTTCAGAGGTATTAACAAAATCAATAACCAAAGACAATGCATAGCTATTTCTTTCAGGACCTTCCAGGACCCTTGATAAATTCCAAAACTTTTCCGGTACTGGAAAAATATTTTTCTAATTTCAAAATATTTCCAGGAATTTCATGACCGTGGGAACCCTGGTTAATGGATCAATACCACAGATCGTGAAGAAGTTTTGTTGGAGATAGTCTGTTTAATTAATTCCGCCCACCCTGCTGTTGCAACGAGCCCCCTCAATACATTCTCACGTTGTGCACTTGAACAGCCTTTTCCTCTGTGTTGGTCTTCACATTATGTGAGGCGAAGTGAAGTGTTATATTTGAATTACAGAAAAGGGAAGAAGAAACGTCGGGAAAGATTCTTAGGCCTACAATATCCAATCTACATGAGTGATATTTACATTATACCTTCTCCACTGAATCATGCAATTATCTGGATTGGAATGAAAACTTAAAATAAAAAAATATTAAAAAAATAAAAAGTAATTTCAGAAAATTACGAGTAAAAAAAAACGTAAGAGATAACATATGATTAAAAAAAGAATGCTTAAGGAATTCACAAATTCACTTCCTCTGCCTGCTTATAGGATCATTTGTGGTGCCTCAAACTGATTAACAAACTTCAGAATTTGACCATCTCAGTAAAATAAGTTGATAATAGTACATAAGAGTACAATACTTATGTTCTGGTTCCTCAGACAAATGTAGCACCAATATAATAACAACCAAAAAATATATTTATTAAATGAATTAATAAAAGAATAGCAGCAATAGCAACATTTCGGGCCACATCAGTGACACATGCAGGCCATAGGGTTAGGGTTAATTCTCACAATGGCCAGTCTGGGCCTGGCTGTCACCTTTGGTGCCACGGCGTAAAAAAAAAAAAAAAAGAAAGAAAAAAACACCATGGGTGCACTCCTCTCTCACATACACAAACAATATATGCACACGCATGCACGCGAGCGCATGCACCCACCCACGTCTCAAATCTCAGTGAGTTTCTTCAGAGATTCCACCACGTCCTCTCCCCTTTCCCAAGGCACAACATTGGCCCGGAAGTGTTCCATCTGCTTCAGGAGCTGGTGCATGGTGAAGTCCTTCCTGGGGAAAGCTGTGTCGTCGGGGCCCAGGGCCCTGGAGGGACAGATGTCGTTGGCCCCGTCCCCGATGTAGAACACCTTTTGGAAGGGTGCTTTGCCTCGCTCCTGCCGTTTGGTCAGGTACTTCCTCAGGATGACTTGCTTGCACATGTTCTCCGGGCAATGGGTGCACTTGTGAGAGTGGTAGGGTTGCAGGACGAGTTGCCCTTCCACGAAGCTCGCCGGGTTGCTGAAGATCCTCTGGAAGAGGTGGCGGATTTTGTTGTATTCCAGCCACTTCTCTATGAAATACACGTTCGCGTCGGAGACCACCAACAGCTCAAAGTCGTTCTGGTGGCTGTCGAGGTACTCGAAGAGAGCCGGCAGGCCCGGGGTGGGAGAGATCTTCTCCAGCACTTTGCGGATGGAGTCCTCGGACACGTCGTGCTCTGCCATGTATGCCAGCGCATTCTGCATGTACTCGTAAAAGTTTTTCTCTTTCAAAGCCGTCAGTTCATTGGGAAGCTGCTGGCCCAGTATGGCGTGCACCACCGCGTCATTGCTGTCCTCGTTGACAATGGTGCTGTCGAAGTCGAGCAGCATCAGGAAACGCGGGGTTGGAGACTCAGCAGTGCTGGGGCTGGAAGTGGCAGCCATCAGCGGAAATGGCTACTTCAGACAGTTTACGTGATACAGCTTCTTGACGTTGTTATTGCCCGGGATGAGCCACGTGGAGGCTTCTGAAACTCACTGACTGTCAACGGGGACAGGAATCTGAAGTGTTGGCATCTTATTTTCAGGGGATCGCTAAAAGCTGGCGAGCTAAAAGCAGCCTAATACTTTGTACTAAATGATCTTTCTTTCGTTTGACATTTCACTTTAAATGACAATGACATGGCTATGTTGACAACGTGACGTCATCGCACAATGACGTCAACCCCATACAGCACTTGTGGTTTCTAAAACTCCTATACATTTGTCTGTATAGGCCCAGGAACTAATTCATATGCACAGAGAATGGTAGATTTTTAAAACCTGATAAAGTTGGTTACTCGGTAGAGGCTTATTGTCATCAGCCGATAATCTAATCCAAGGTCCACGGAAAGACTGCTACTATACATACTGTACTTCCTGCGTGTTTTCCTACTAACAAATTAGTGCAACCACAGTCCAATAATTGCATCTATAGTACACTATATCCTGCAAAAAATGAATGCAGTTTCTGCGTACTGTACATACGTGTCAACATGCGTATCTCTGGACTTTGTGTAACTTGAGAACCATCCGACAGATCTACCTCATACCTGGCAAGCGCATTGCATTGTGAGTCCAGTGCCCCGGGCGGATAGGTGGCTGTCCAGAACCGCAGAGCCGACCAATGCTCGTACAAGGAGATATGCACCTGTAGCGTGTTTGCACCGCTCACATCGCACAGGTGCAATTTGTGTCAGTCCTTGTCCCCTTTATGCCCATATATGGAGTTCCCTGATGTCATCAATATTAAGCCCATATCTTGGAATGCCCATATATGGACCTACTGGTCAGTCTCATGTGGTCTATGACGTCAGACATTGATGATGTCAGTCATCTCCATATTTGGAAAAGGTTAGATTTTTGCATTTTCCCATTCAAGTCAATGGAGAAAATTAATTCACAAATAAATTAATATAAATTAAACAAGCAACAGAGAAGGCGGGATGTGGTGAATGAGTGTCTCAGGAAAGTCACTGGGAAAGTCAAAAGGGGCCAGAGGCGGGCAATATTCGTCTCAAATATCATCAGCAACAGGCTCAGATACATCAGCAAGTATGCTTTAGGAAGTCCTACAAGGAATATCATATTGAGGTGACAGGGATAGAAATACTTCTCACAAAACCAAATGGACCCTTCCCGGTTAATTTGGTTACATTTATACACAGTTTAAATTTGATAAAATAACACAGAGCTAATACAGTTTTACTTGTTTTACTTTTTTTTAAGGAAACAAGTCTACCATACCTTTTTGTCTTTAGCCCAAGCCAGGGCTGGACTCAGGCCATGACATTTTGGCCCAGGCCGGCCTACCACAACCGGCACGCAGATAGCGGATACTCTACAGCCTGCTAAGTCGAAGCACACACAAACAAACAAGCCCTAATACCACCACTTTTACTGAAAGACATCCCTCCATGTCCCTGAGGGGGAAGTTATGGTTATCTGTTTTATGTGGGGGAGGAATGAAAGAGTGAACTTCTGGAGTTAAAGGGGAACTAGGCAAGTCTGTGTGTATAGAAACACATTCCTAGCCTGGGGCCAGCCTATATACTAATGCAGCTATCTAACTGCAGTATAGATCCCCTCCTTGTTTTAACATGTGTGGGGATGTCTAGCTGCGGCTAGGCTAACACATTCCCGCTCCCCTCCCCTCTATGACAGGCTTCAAACAGGTAGCTGTCTTTGATTCTTTAATTGATTAGAGAGATCACTAATGAGCACTTGACACTTTTATGGCCTAATCAATTACCTCAGTGCAGAACTCCTTTGAAGTTCAAAGGGAGCAATTAAGAGCTCTGGCCAGATCTCCCCGACAAAAACGTCCCTCCAAGGGATGAATGTCAACATTAACAGAGGAATGTCAACATAAAATCTTTTTTGGAAATCTTTAGAAATTCTTTAAAAAACTAGACCAGGTCAACCTGGTTGTGCCAGACCCCGGTTCTGCCAACCCCCTGTCTGTCATCATCATTTATGACATCATGCCTTTTGTAGGTATGTCATCATCATGTCATCATCATATATACCCTTTATATAGAAAACCCGGACAGACCGACATTTGCTTATGTAGGCCTACCCATTTCATGGGTCTGGCAATAATAACTAGAAAGGTGCAATTCTGGGAAATTGCAAATGTTGTTGCACTGGCGCGAGTCGTGAGGAATCCACTGGGGAATTAATTCCGTCTTACCATTTATATTATATATTGTGATCTTATGTGAAGCATGACCAAAAGCTTCACTTTTCTGTTGTGCAGCCTTACAACCCAGATAACATTACTCATAAAAGTTTACAAAACACAGGTTCACTTTGCTCGTCAAGTGAAGCATGGCCAAAATTCTGTTGTGCAGCCAACCAACCTGGATAACATTAACCTTACTTGCTGGCAAAAGATTCTCTGACTGAATAGAATAGTGTGTTGCCTACAGCAACCACACACACATAAAAAAAGAAACACAAAAGGTCTCCACCTTTGCAGTCTTTTCTCTCTCCAGCTCCCATTTCTTGTCCTTTACAAACATCTGTTTTCGTGAAGTGCTCTTCCAAAACCGTCCGTTCCTTTGCCCAAAGCATCCTTGTTTCCACGTTAATTCATGATGGAAATCAACTGTGCACCGATTCTATTGTTAGAGATGTGCTTTGCAGCCATGTCCCTGGTGCAGTTCAGTTTGTTCTTTCCTCCTGTATGATGATGCTTATTGTTCCTGGTTGGTAGAGTACCACTGAGCACATTCAATTGTTCTGCTTTATTTCCCAACTGGATGAAGGGAGTTTTTGTAAGGATGGTGATCTCAGCTTTCCCTTTCCCTTCTGCTCAATTTCCTGGATCTTGTTCTCTGCCGTTATCATCTATGTTTATTCTATTGCTGTTGGTAGTCATAACTGCCAGTTCCCACCTGATGTCGTGTGGGAGACACAACTGCTCCAGGCTGTAGTGAATGACTGCTAGCTTGCATAATGTCTTCAGACTTGGACTTAAGTCTAAGATGTACAGGTGAGACACCTTGGTGTCATCTTCAAGATCTTCAAAATCCACGGGAATGGGTGTGTATCTGTATCCTCCAAAGAGGATGACACAATCTCCCACCATGCAACAGCACATGCTAGACATCCAACAAGTGCTTTTCCCCTTTGGCTCAATCTTCTTCCAGGAGGAGGTCTCTGGATCAAATTCCCACAGATCATTGAAGCTTCGGTTCAGAAGAAAGTTAAAGCCACCAAATATGTACAGCTTTCCACTGTAGTCAAAGGCTGAATGACCCGCGCGTCCTTCTGGAAGAAGCTGTGCAGAAGGCATGTTCAGCCAGCAGTTGATTTCTGTGTCAAACACACTGATGGTGTTGTGGTTGATCTGGTCTGCTGTGCCCCCGAACACAAACATCTTTGTCCCGATGATGGTGGCAGACTGTTGTGATGAAGCAGGTGCCGGGGTGCCTCTGGTGTTAATTAAAGCCCAGACCATTGTGGTGGTGTCCAACTTGTAGATGTCATTAGTCCACTGAGTTAGCCATTTGTAACCCCCAAAGACATACATGAGCTTCCCCAAGTCACAGGCCGAGTGGCCGAACCTCGACTCTGGAACAGTCCCAGAAACATTGGGCTTGACCCATCTGTGGGTGTCGACATGGAATGCATAAAGCACGTTGTAGAGCTCCCTTACCCCATTAAAACCACCCCAGATATAGACGATATCTTCTATCAGCACAGCTGTGTGACCCCGGCGCATGGACGGAACCTCAAAGGAATGATGTTCTCTTCCAGTTGTCACTAGGGGCAGCTTCATCCAACGTAAAGATACTGTGTTGAAGACGTGCACATCAAACTGATCCACCATGTTGTACATATAGGTCTCCCCGTAACAGTACCCTCCAAAGGAGTACACCTTGTGCCCGACTGCCACAGCAGCATGACCAGTTCTCTTTCGCCCCCCTTCCAGATGCACCAACCACCGTAACATCTATCAACTCTTTAAAAGAATGCAGTGATAATGCAGTGATAACCAAATATTGGTGTACAGTGGTACCAACTTCACGCAAAGCGTGGCCAATCTGTGAAGCTGAGGGGGTTTGCCAATCAGGGAGGACGATGCCTGTTGAACTCTGTGATGAACCTGAAGGTGAAGGTCATGGAGGAAAGATGCCCTTCATATGCACAGTTTGTTGCAGAATCTATCCATCTATCTATCTTCTTGCACTGCCCAAGCTGTTTTCTCCTAAGCACTATCATCCTGTCAATATGTCTTTTGGCATCGGTTTTCTGTGGTTGAGATTCTAAGTTCTTATTGGACAACATCAAGTGAAACGTCGCTCCACAAATAACCAAGGACATTTTGGATATGTAAACTGTGGATATGATGAGTCATCAGTTGTTTTTGATGACTTATCACTTTTCACAGCTTTGTAGGGCTGGAATCTAGCCCAAGGAATGTTTTTCATGCCAAATAAATGCTTGCAATGGATTCAGAATCATGAAGAACCCTAGTTTGACCCCTCACATGCTACTTAAAGCAGATTATTTTCTTTTTAATATTTTTCTTTTCCTGTATAGTGAAGTCGATCCTGTATAGTGAAGTCGATGGGACAGTGAATATACAAATGGCCATAACCTTTTTCGTGATGTTTCCAGCAGAGCAGGCCTCTCATTCTGTGGACCTTAATAACCAAATTAATAGATAATACAGAAATAAAAAGTACAGCATGACATCACAGGTCATCCCTGGCTACCTGCAGTACTGTGTTCCTGCTTTAGCTCTCTGTGTTTTTGGTTTGGGACTTAACTCCTGTTTTTCCTTCTCTTCAGTTGCCTGTCTATTTGCCTGCCTACCTGCTCGCCTTTGCCTCCCTGCCAACAACCTCCATTCCAGAGGACATTCCTCTTTTGTTCATACGGGTACACATTATTGTGTATCATTATTTTATGCTTTAACTATTGAAAAATAGCAGATATACAAGCAGATCTGCTATTTTTGAAAAATTGTGAAACCTGAATTTTGACCCGATTCTATAAGTGTCTTTTGAATCCTTCTAAGGTTTTTTGAAAAGCCTATGTTTCTATGTCGGCAATCTGGCTTCGCCATCGTCAAAGAAAAGGTCCTTTTCACTTAACAGTTCTTGAGAGACTACTATATGTCAGTGGTTCTCAAACCTTTTCATGTGAAGGACCCCCAAACTGATATTTATTTGGCCACGGACCCCCATCTCAAAATATTTAGTTCCAGGGACCACCCAGAAGCAAAATTTGAGTTACAAACGTATATTAATAATAAGATTTGCACACATTTTCACGACTTTTTCAAAAATAGCAGATGCGGCACTCGGTGCCGCGCTGTGAGCTTGTAGATCTGCTATTTTTCAATGGTTAAAGCATTCAATAATTCTAGGCCTAAATGGGTTAAAAACCCTTGGACTTTGCTTCTGTCTTGTGTTATGCTTTTGGGTCTCTTGTTAATCGTGACAACTGGCATTTCTCAAATAATAACACCAAAGGCCAAGTGGCCTTGAACCTAAAATGATGAGATTCCCAGCCTTGATGGATGGGACTGAAGATGATTTTTATTTTGTCTTTTCCTCCTCAGTGGGTTCATCATTCGACCTGAAAGTGCACACAGGGACTGCATTAGCATTTTTGTAACAGACTATTAATCCATCTATACAGTAGTTGCTGTAATGGTCTGCACGTAGTTGGCATGAGAGAGAGAGAGAGAGAGAGAGAGAGAGAGAGAGAGAGAGAGAGAGAGAGAGAGAGAGAGAGAGAGAGAGAACACTATATATAGGCCTATACAGTATATATACCGTGTAACAAAAACACCAGTGTTTTGTGGAAAGGTGAAGGTGATCCCACTGTGGAATAAACAGTGTTGGACAGTGCTCTTCTTTACTTGAGGGGAAAAGTATTATGAATTAATCATTTCGCTTCTACTTACGCCTATTGCCCCTTCTGGGGCTTTGGCCATCTACAAGGTTTTTCCAAGCATCTCCGTCCTGTACTGAGCCAACACCTATACAGACACATTTTCTTGACATCTGCCTCCAAGTCTCTGCACCAGGTGTTTCATGGCCTACCTCTCTTTCTTTTCTCTTGGGTGGTGTTAATAATGTTAATCACGTGGTACGTTAATCACTTAGTCTTAGGGGATAGTTCACCCAAAACTTTACTTTCTGTCGATTACTCACCCCATTGAGACTTGAATTCATGGATATTTTTTTTTTTTTGTCGCATTCCTAAGCCAATAATTTGATGACCAGCATGGTTCCCTTGACACAAAGAGTCTGCTTTGTTCCCTATGGAGACACAAAGAGCCTCCTCAAATTATTGTCTTAGAAATTCATGGGTTGCATTTGTAGTCCTAAACCGGCCATATTGAGGACCAACACAGGTGTTCAATTTGTCTGATTGGCACAGAACCAATGTTCTACGTAAATCAAAACACCTGTGTTGGTCCTCAAAATGTAGTGTAGGACTACAAATGCAACCCATGAATACGACAAAACAAAGAAATATCCATGAATTCAAGTCTCCATATGGGGTGAGTAATCGATAGAAAAATACATTTTGGGGTGAACTATCCCTTTAAGACCTATTTCAAATATTGTGAAAATAGCAGATCTACAAGCTTACAACGTGTTGCATAGCGATCTGCTATTTTCACACAATCGTTTTTTTTCTGGAAAATCTGAATTTCTGGTCGAAGGTCAATTTTAATACAGCAATGCATAGATATAAAAAATGTATGTAATTTGTAACTTGCACTTTTTGTAGATTTTAAAAGCATGTACAGATGTACCATTTAAAAAAAAGACAGTAGATTTCCATGGGATTTGCAGAATATCTACATTGTCTTTTACTTCGAGGTTTAAATCTAACTATGAAGGTGGATTCTGCTTTTCAATGGGAATGGAGTGGTTTGACATTTGCGAGTTTTTCAAAAAATAAATAATACGCTCCATTCTCCATAAAAATTAGAAAGGCAAAACAGGGAAAGAAACCTGTGGAGAAAATGCATGTGCAGGACATTTTCAGGAAAAGCACATCTGTACTTCTGATTCTTCAGTATTTCTTTAAAAGCAAGTAAGTGCTTTTAACAGAAGTACACATTTTCACTTAACTTGTAGTTGAGCAATATTTGACCAGGCAATATTTGACCAGGCACTCGGTGCAGCACGGCACCGAGTGCCGCGCTGCGAGCTTGTAGATCTGCTATTTTTGAAAAGTTGTGAAAATATGTGCAAATCTTTGAATATATACTTTAAAGCGAACGTTTGTAACTGAAATGTTGCTTCTGGGTGGTCCCTGGAACTAAATATTTTGAGATGGGGGTCCGTGGCCAAACACATATCATTTTGGGGGTCCTTGACATGAAAAAGTTTGAGAACCACTGACATAGTCTCTCAAGAACAGACAAAGTGAAAAGGACATTTTCTTTGACGATGGTTAGCCAGATTGCTGACATAGAAACATAGGTTAAAAAATCAAACCTCGGTTCGAAGTGAAGCGGTGAACTTTTATTCTATGTGTTCTAGATCTATTCAAATCTATTCATTCTTTATATATATTCTGAATTCTACATTCTTTATATATTCTGAATGAATATATAAAGAATGGAGGGCCGAATTATCATGTGAAGCTAGACCAATCCTCAAAGTATCCAATCATCAGACCGGGAGAGACACTACACACATACATGTATTCTGGACGTACAGGACAGATAAAACCTGTTCATTCTGAACTGAAATGGCCATATATGGACATGGGACACACATTTTGCTTTTTGAAAAAGCCTATTCATTCTGGACTGATATTCTGGATGTACGGGACAGATAAAACCTGTTCATTCTGGACTGAAATGACCATATATGGACATGAGGTGACATACATTTTGTTTTTGAAAAAGCCTGTTCATTCTGGACTGAAATGACCATATATGGACATGAAACACACATTTTGTTTTTGAAAAAACCTGTTCATTCTGGACTGAAATGACCATATATGGGTGTGGGACACACAAAGCCACTCATTGGAAGCGGTTTTCACCGCTTCAAAAACCTTAGAAGGATTCAAAAGACACGAGAATCGGGTCAAAATTAAAATTTTCACGATTTTTCTAAAATAGTTAAAGCATAAAATAATAATACACTATAATGTGTACCCGTTCTGAATGGGTGAAATTAGTATTCAGGGGTCTTCGACAGGGGGTCCTCAGACTAACTACAGGGGGTCTTGTGGATTAATGAAACTATCTTTCTCCTCTCCTCATAGCATCCCTCCCACTTCCTTGATCCGAGAGTGATTCCCTGAAATGTTTACATCCTGGTAGGGCTGGGATTTTAGCTGAAAATATAACATTCCCTGAAACATTGACTTCCTGGTACGGCTGAGCATTTAACTGAAAATATATTAAAAAAAAAGCAATTACCAACATTTAGAACCAATAATGACTTAATCTTGTTTGCGTACATGTATGTTACCCTTAGTTATTACAGGTTATGGGACTAGTTTACTAGGTCCGGAGGAGCAGTAGGCTATTGCGGGAGAAGAATTTAGATCACAGACCATGGGTAAGGTTTTATAACAGCCTGAAGGCTTGTATTAAACAATAAAAAAAATAGAAGGCAGATACATAAAACAAACATTAATCACAAACAAAAACAGTTAAATATGACCAGATTAAGTATACCTCCCATTAAACCCTATATGTTCCCACTAACAGGAAAGCAAAACAATCCTATTTTAATTTCTATTTTATTATCTATTTGAACTCTATATTTTCTTTTCAGATTTTGGGTCCTAATTAGGGTAAGTATCCAAGGTAAGTTATTTTTCTTTTAAGTTCACGGTATTAGTTTTTAACCAATGGATTGTCTTTATTTAATCAAATCAAATTACCCTTTAGTTTCACCTTAAGATAAAAGCAGTATAATCAATTTATTTTGAAACTGAAATGTACAAAACTCAAATGTACAAAATCCATTTCCAATATTCACCCTAGTAAACAAACACAAATCCACATTCACATGAACTAATAATCACCTATAAACTTTCCTCTATGGTCTTAAAAGTCCAATGAGAGTTCCACTGTGTGTGGCAGTAAGTCAATTAATGAATGTGTGCCTCAAAGGTTCACTGAGTCCATCTTGAGTGTAAGTGTTGAATTATGGTCTGCCTGTAAAGCTCACTTTGATGATGGGCTCCCAGATTGCCTTTGATAAAACACCTAAGCACGTTCCTGTTTGACCAGGGTTATGCAGCCAAGGAGATAATAAAAGGCCTCTGAACAAGACATCGACTCGTCGTTGGTGAGCGCCTCTTTGGAATACTATAAGTGCCTGTCCAATGGCAAGGATGAGAATTTGGGGGCTCAGCCCCCAGAGCCACTGACCCAGGTGGGGGACGCCTTTGACACAGAGGTCACCAACCTCCTGTCGCCCCACGACTTGATTTGTCAGAAGATGGACAATGCTGTTGTGATCTACGAGCAGCAGCAGGCATTGAGGGAACACTGCAGTCAGATTCCATCGAGTCACACCTTCAGACCTGCACCAGGAACCAAGTGCTGCTTGCTCTCTGTCCTCTAAAGACAAGCAGTGGTCCAGGGCCACTGAGCTGGCGTACTCCTCTGAGGACTGTGTGTGTGTCGGATATATCGACTTTGGTATCTCTGAGGAGGTGGAGCCGAGTTTCCTGCGGCCCATCAGCGCCTCGCTCTTAGCTCTGCCCATCCCCTGCCCTGGCAGCAGTGCGACCAACGGGAGAGGTGTGGTCTGACGAATGCGTCCTGGCCCTGAGCCAGGCCATGTCCAACCGCGTGCTGCACATGGGGATCGCGGGGAAGCCCGACGGCACCGCCCCGGTGGCCATGCTGAGACACCAGCGGTGACCCTCGGCCGGACGTGGCAGAGCTGCTGCTGAACCTCCGCCACGACTCTCCTCTGGGCCTCGACCACCAGCCGGACACCAGTGGTGGAAAAAACAATTCTGTAGATGCACAAACTGGCGTTGAAGCACGCACTATACAGCTCCGGCCATTGATGCATGCACTGCAGCTCCCATGGGCGTCACAAGGGGGGAAAGTGGGACTGAGTTACTACTAGGGCCCAAGGTGGAGGGGCCTTCATTATTTTATACTTGAAAAATAGCAGATATACAAGCTCACACTGCGAGCATGTAGATCTGCTATTTTTCAACAGTTAAAGCACAAAATGTGAGTGAATCCTTAATTGTACCCATGCAGGGCCCAGAATTTGGTGCGACACCCCTGGCAGCTCCACTCATTGAATCACACGATGCAGCTGTGCCTGTTGAAGCGTGCGCTGCACCCACGCCCGCTGAGTCGCCCTGAGAAGCTGTCCCAGAAGGCCCTCCCCTGCTGTGGTATTGTGCCGAGCTTCCCAGTGACGGAATTGTACAACCCTTTAGTAATTACAGGTTATAGGATGGAGGTTCGGAGGAGCAGTAGGCCATCGAGGGAGAATCATTTTGATCACAGACCATGGGTAAGGTTTTATAACAGCCAGACGGCTTGTATTAATAAAAATCAAAACTCGGTTCGAAGTGAAGCGGTGGACAGATGCTTAGACAGTTAAATATGACCAGGTTAAGTACCTCCTATTAAACCCTATGCTCCCACAGGAAAGCGGGCAAGTACTTTTTAATTTCTATTTTAGTATCTATTATAACTGTATATTAGTTATCTAAGGTACCGTAAGTCATTTTTATTTTAGGTTCACGCTCGTTCAAGTATTTGTTTTTTAACCAATGGATTGTCTTTTTTATCAAATCAAATACCTTTTAGTTTCACCTTAAAATAAAATCAACAAATGTATAATCAATTTCTCTTGAAACTTAAATGTAGCCTACAAAAATCTCACAATCGTCAGAATTCACCTTATCACAAATCCACATTCACATGAACCTAAAAACAATCTATAAACTTTCCTTTATGCTCTTAAAAGTCCAATGAGTGTCCCACTGTGTGTGGCAGTAAGTCAATTAATGTTGAATGTGAGGCGCAAAAGTTCATCTGAGTGTAAGTGGTGAATTCACTCTATGTCCATCCAGGTAGGAGGAGTAGGTGGGCAGGGTGTGCCCTACAGGTGGATAGCACTGCATGCTGCAATGAGGTGAGAGGAGTAGTGTTGAGCCCTACCACACTACAAAGTCCTCAATCTATCTTATCTGTGTTGAATATCTTGATCCGTAGAATCTTGGTTAGCTCACCATCAAACGTCCATCCAATGAGTGATATGCCAATATATCAGTCGCATCAATCCAATCAAAGACAAAGACATGACCTGTTTATAAAACAGCGTCATATTCACAAATTAGGATCAAACCCTTATAAGTTTAGAAAACAAAAAAATTATACAGTCTTCATCTTAGTTCAACTACTAACAGTACATTTACAATTTGCTGGATACACGGTTAAATCAAAACTGTTAAACAATGGCTGCTGCTGCAGTCACAAACACAGTACAGTTCAACTCACCAAGTCAGTGTTCACAGAATTCACACAATCAACAGGGTTCCAAGGATCACAGGTCAAACCTGTTTCTTTTCTCTGTTAAACTCAAGCTGTTTGTTTAACAGGCTTCTTTCTCCTGTCCTCTCTCCAGAACCTACTGTGCTCTAAATGAAGGACATCATGGGAACTAGATTATCTGTGCTCTACAGCATGTGATTAGCTGAATCACATCACCTGGGCAGGTGTATCTTCCAAGAGCAGTCTATCAATTGAGAATGCTCATCGATCAATTGGTTTGATCAGAGCACCTCACAGAGACACACAAGTAGATGAATGTGAGTATACAGAATCTAACACTGTGTAGTAATAGATTTGGACAAGTCCTATTTAGTTTTCATCTTTAAAGCTCTTTTGTAGAAGTTTGGTTACTTTATTTTAACCTGGTTTATATCCTGGTTTATTTATCTCTCTCTAGGTCATCCTCACACACAAGCCCTCAATCGTTGTATCATTTATATTTATATTTTATCTTTATTTTATTGATTTGGCTATTTTGACCTGGGTTACACACAGCTTATGTTCATTGATTAATTGAGAACGTTTTTTGGTATGAAAAATTGGTATGAAAAGTCACCTTCAGACGGCTGCTACTCGAGACTTACGTAAATAGACTAAGCCCCCATGTTTCCACCCCCCCCTCTTTTTCTCCAATTTTTCTGCTTTTGTAATTGATGTTATCCTATGTAAAGTACTATGTTCTATCAGTCTGTCTTTCAATGTTATATGAGATACATAAAGTGGTTCCTGTGTAAAGCTGTAAAGCTTACAAGGATCTCCTTCAGTTGACCTTGTACCAGTGATTTGTGCTGTCATGAAAACAAAAATATTCTAAAGAACGTTTTATAATCAAATTGATTGTCAGCCCTGGCTCCTCTTTTGTCTTCGATACATTTATGTAAGATTTTGAGAGAACATAACACTGTCTGGTTCTGTGTGTGTGTGTGTGTGTGTGTGTGTGTGTGTGTGTGTGTGTGTGTGTGTGTGTGTGTGTGTGTGTGTGTGTGTGTGTGTGTGTGTGTGTGGGTGGTGTAAAGTAACTATAGCCTACATTAACTCAAGTGGAGGTATTTTGACTTTACTGGGGTATTTCCAGTTCTCAGTACTTTACTTCTACTCTGCTACACCTCAGAGGAAAATATTGTACTTTTACTCCACTACAATTATTTGACAACTTTAGTTAGTTACGTTGTAGATTTGAAATTATTATACCAGTAATTTATTACAAAACATACATTAACCATGTACCTCCATATAAGTTTCGGCCATTTGAAAATAGCCACAATTAAGCTCACAATGTTGTGATGTGACACATTGTGAGCTTGTAGATCTGCTATTTTCAAAAGATTTGTAGGCCTATACAAGTTATACATTTTGAAACTTGTGAAATGGGACATTCTGCATAATGAGTAGCCTTTTGGTCATTTAAATACCTAGGACTACATTTTGATACCAATACTTTTGTAGGTCTACTTTTACTCAAGTCAATTCTGACTTTTACTTGCCTACAACAGAGTAGGCCTATTTCTATACTTTACTCAAGTAAAACGTGAATACTCTCTCTCTCTCTCTCTCTCTCTCTCTCTCTCTCTCTCTCTCTCTCTCTCTCTCTCTCTCTCTCTCTCTCTGTGTGTGTGTGTGTGTGTGTGTGTGTGTGTGTGTGTGTGTGTGTGTGTGTGTGTGTGTGTGTGTGTGTGTGTGTGTGTGTGTGTGTGTGCGCGTGTGTGTGTGTGTGTGTGTGTGCGTGTGCGTGTGTGCATGCGTGCCTGCGTGCGTGCGTGTGAGACAGTGTTCAAGAAAGTGCAGGTTGTGCATGCACGCGTGCCTGCCTCTCGCAGGCTGTGTGCCAGAGTAGAATCAGCTCAAATTGAAGACTCTCTATCGAAGAGACGGGGATTGTTGAACGGGATTGTTAATGTTACTGCCAGATTAAGGATTTTCAGAGGAGGATGTCAGGATGACACTTTAAACGCAACGCAGCGTGGACCAGGAGAACACAGGTAGGTTAACTATTATTAAATTGCTACAATATCCATATTATTAGGCTACGAAACATGTTATTAAACATGTATTTCGTTTAACCCTGCACCATTTAGCCTTTTCTGTCAAGGATTTTTAGACTATGGTACACAGGTGCAGCTTAAAATGTTTGTATTTTTTTTTAGTAGGCCTACAAAATGTGGTTATGATACAGTGCAGCGCAACAAAAAATACAGATACATAAGTCAGTCCAGGATATTACAGGAAAAAAATAGTAAAGGTTGGACAGTAAATAGCCTACAATTAGCACAATCAGGTGAACTGTATGCTGGGCTTTAAGAGTGATTGTAACAACTAAGTATGCATTACAATTGCATTTAAACTATTCTATTGCTGTTCCGTGCATGCAGGATGTTTGCTCAGAGGTTTCCATCAATTACATCGCTTCTCATCGTCTACGTTGGACTCCCGACTTTGTGTTGTAAGTATAGCCTTTAATATGTTGTTGTAGCCCACATTCAAGTAGGCTATTATAAGTATAGGCCTGCATTAAATAGGCTCATATTTTCTCCATATCTTTACAAATGGGTCTACTATAGAGCCTACTACTAGTAATAAGGCATTTGAGGCATATCATATCATATACAGGTGTGTGTGTGTGTGTGTGTGTGTGTGTGTGTGTGTGTGTGTGTGTGTGTGTGTGTGTGTGTGTGTGTGTGTGTGTGTGTGTGTGTGTGTGTGTGCGCGTGCGCGCATTACTGTATTAAACCCTTTCATGAAAATGAGTAGCCTAAAAGAACATCCTTTCAGGCTATCATCATGTCTGTCAATCAGTCTTTCTTGAATACTGATTGGCAATTAGTGGGCTGCTGCTGCCAGGCGAAGGATAATAATGGGAAACCATGCATGTGAATGAAAAAAGAAAGATTAGATGTGGCCATATTTTCCCAAATACTTAGATAGACAACATGCCACTGACACAATATGTCCATATATGGGCATTCCCAGATATGGGCTATTGATGACATCAGAGATCTCCATACATGGGCATAAAAGGTACAAGGACATGTTGATGGAAAGATTGTTATATTCCATATGAATAGACAGTTTCCCCCAAAATATTAAAGTACTCGCACACAAGAAATGAGTCCACACAGTGTAAGTCCGTTTTTCTGTTAGTTGTATTGAAAGAATAGTTCAGAGTTCAAATTGTACAGTACAGCAAGTAATTTCACCCATCGTTGCTTCTCTGACTATACAAAACATAATTTCACAGTATGGAGTTGCAGAATACATTAGTCACATTCTGATTGGACAATTAAACATAACAATGGATATCAGATGTTTTCGAACAACAGATGTTTTCGAACCAATAGTCTGGCCACGCGAGACTAGCTACAGTATATCCTTCTGCTGAGCTGGGATGAGGTGTCATGCACTGTGACGCACGCACGCACGCACAGGATCTGCAGGTCTTTATAGTAAATGCAACCTATGGTCGCAACAACATTCATCATGTCGCTGCGTTTAGTGTTGTCTTTGTCATTGAGCATCATTATTGAATTGCAGGGGGTTGTCAACTCTGCTTTCTGTCACATCTAGCAGGGGTCTTCAACAGGGGGTCTGGGAGGGAGCAGGGAGGTCCTCAGAGTTACTACAGAGGGTCCTCCAAATCTTTGTGTGATAGAAACTTTTTTTTCTTCTTTTTTATATTAACTTAACCACTTGAACCTTTAGCCAAAAATAGCAGACCTACAAGTAGCAGACCTACAAGCTCACAACACCTCGCACTGCGAGGCGTTGTAGATCGGCAAAGAGGTTTGGTGTATGAGGGGAAAAAGTCAGACTAAAGGTGGTTGCACACTGCACTGCGTGTTTTCGTTGCGTTTTGGAAATCCGAAAGCCGTAGGCCAGGGAGAGAGAGAGGAAAGAGAGAGAGAGCAAGGGACTCGAAAATAAATACGAAACGGGCGGCAGTGTGCAAACGTGATTGACATAACGTGAGGTTGATTTTTTTATTCACGCACTCCGAAATTCACTCCGATATTCCGCCCGAAAAACGCAGCAGTGTGCAAAGACCTTTAAGGTCTTTGCACACTGCCGCCCGTTTCGTATTTATTTTCGGACCAGGATGATTTTCCGATTTTCGCAGCTGTCGCACTGAGTCCCTTGCTCTCTCTCTCTTTCCTCTCTCTCTCCCTGGCCTACGGCTTTCGGATTTCCAAAACGCAACGAAAACACGCAGTGCAGTGTGCAACCACCTTTAGAACAGAGTGAAAGGTCAAGTTTATTAAGTATTGACGGTTCATGTGGTTAAATATCTGAAAACACAACTTGACAAGAATCCAAAAAACACTGATGATCTTGCTGTCAAACAATGAAACAATATGGAATCTATGAACAGGTTGTGGGGGTCCCTGCTTCATCTCTCTCTCAGTTAAGGGGTCCTTGGCCTGAAAACGTTGAAGACCCCTGACAATAGAGTTGTCCATGTGAGAAGAAGTATAGAGTACACACCCACGCGTGTTAGTTGTTGACCTTGTGACTTGTTGACAGTGATGGCAAAGGATTTGGACTAATCTGTCACTTCTCTGCCTGCCTTCTTTCCTAAAGGCTGTATGATGCTATGTTTCTCTTTTTTCCCTCTCCATCACTCTAGATCTCTATTTTGAATCTGGTTAATCTGTATACATAGTACATCTGCATACATTTGAAAACTTGTGAAATGGGACTTTCTGCCGAATTAGTAATTTTACTTTTGTATTTTAAGTATATTTTGATACCAATACTTTGGTGCTTTTACTCAAGTAAATTTTGATTAGACTTCTACTTGTAACAGAGTGTTTTTACATTGCCGTATTGATACTTTTACTTAAGTACTTTTACCACCAATGGTCATCACACCTGTGTAACAGTGTCCTGTGTGGGGACTCGCTTTTTTGCAAGTCTTTCAGTCCGAGTGTATCAAAAAAGCACCTCGGTTACTCGCCTGCGGAAGCTTGGATTGGCTGTGCAGAGGTGCCGAAAGTCGGGGGGGAATGAATATTGACTATTCTGGCCCCCTGGTTTCCAACTTCGAACGGTGCTGAGTCGGCTCATGTGACCTTCGCAACGCTCAACACAGCGACCCGCTCTCTACCGCTCGCTCGGCGTTGTCTCAGGCTCAAGGTCGCCTGAGACGGCGCTCCTCCGTCGTCTCCACCTTAATCGAGGTGCTTTTTTGATACACTCGGACTGAAAGACCTGCAAAAAAAGGACTCCTGTCCTGTGTGACTGTTTTGGTATGCAAGCACCAACTGCTTTTCATATTCCCTGTAGTGCAGCAGATTTTGGGCAAATAAAAACAAACTCAAGATTATTCAAAAACATTTTTCAAAAATAACTGATCTACTGTACCAGTAAGACTCCCTAATCGGGAGATAAGCGACCGCCAGGTCGCATACACAAACTTTAGAAGGCAATCGTAGGCAATCAGGAGAGTAGTGATGTGTCGGTCATGAATGACCCGTTCAAATGAAGGGATCTTTATGGTGAACGAGATCGAACGGGTCACCATCCGGAAAAGACCCGTTCAACCGTTCACGGCGTTCAGTTGCAAATGCGACGATCGAGAGAGAGAGAGAGACAGTTCATTCAACGTATCTCACAAGAGAAGACAGACCCGACCGACCGTTCCGTCCCTCCTTTCCACCGTTCCTCTTTCCTTATTGTCTCCACCAGCCGAAGGCTGAGGGAGAGTATGTTTTCCCCTCCGTCCGTCCGTGCGTCCGTGCGTCCGTCCGTGTGTCCGTGTGTCCTCGCAGTTTGTGTGCAGCTAATCTCAGTCGCCGTTGGCCCGATCGCTGCCAAACTGAGCACACACACTCCCTGGATGCCAATCTAGAACCTCTGCCCCACATTTTTCAAATCAGCCTCATGGTGGCGCTATAACAGGCCGATTTGTGTGGCCTGGTTGTTACCAGCTAATCTCCGGCGCCGTTGGCCCGATCGCTGCCAAACTGAGCACACACACTCCCTGGATGCTAATTCAGAACCTCTGCCCCACATTTTTTAAATCAGCCTCATGGTGGCGCTATAACAGGCCGATTTGTGTGGCCTGGTGGAGACCTGTGCTCGGAAGAGCACTGCTTCTAGTTAGACACTGTAGTGGGCTGGAGGCGGGCTCTCCCTCAGAGAAGCAGGACTGTGTGTGCGTGGGGGTGTGGAACAGAAATCAGGGACCTACAGTTACGGAGCAGCAGAGTACCTCCGACCGCGAGAAGAGTTGTGACTGATGATTGATTGACCGAGACCGACTGACTGCCTGCGAGTGAAAAGGGTGTTATCGTTCATTCTTTGAACGGGATGTTCTAATTAGCTAATTCTGATTAGCCTACCCTACGAGACTGCAGACTGACTGACTGACTACTGTATTAAGTTTGCAAAAAAGCGGTACAGTTCTATACAAAAGAATGCTAGAAGATAAGCCATAGAAAACACTATGGCATTAATCTATCCTACAAGTAGCCTATAGTAACACATCTCATCTCATACAATGGACCATTGAGCCAGTGTCATGTTAATTCATGAAGTGTGAACGTAATGCTAATGGTAAGGGATAATCGTTCATTCTCTGAACGGGTGAAATGTTAATTTGCGCTTTTGAGTGATGTTGGCCGTTTTGTAATGATAGAGCGTGCGGCGACGGTGTGAATGTTTTTGATTGATATGCGTGCGTGCACCAGTCGTGGAAAAAGCCTACTCATATTTTTATTCTTTTAGGGTGCAGGGCACTGCAGGGAAAAGCGACGTTTCGATGTCAATACATCATCTTCGTCAGGTCACGTTCACAATATAGGCAGCAGGCAGGCCAGGCATCCAGAGTCTGTCATCTGACCGAAACTTGTGCTTGACTGACTGACTGATTATCGGTCACGGCCCAAAACGAGAATGATGTGACGACCGGCTCAACGCCGGCTCCAATACCCCCCCCCCCCCCCCCCCCCCCCCCACGTCTATAATTTTCTTTTCTTTTGTGCAATTGTAGAAACATTTAATGATAGACAGGCATTGACAAAACGTCAGGGCAGGTGAAGTTGGCTTTCAGGTTGCCCGACAGGGCAAGTGCTCATTTGAGAGGAGACACAAATGTCTATAAACACAACACAAGATATCTGTCTAAACACCTGAACGTGGCCAGTGCGCTGTGTCTTCTGGTCTGTGGAATGTAAAATAAGAGCTCTATTTACCTATAATGTGCTGTTTTTACTGTTGCTACATTTAAAAATATAAAATAAGTGTGAAACCATAGACATATTCAATCATAGCTAAAGTATTTGGTATTTGGATTTGGAGGTATTGAGGTATGACATTTTATCACACAGCCCCAGAAAGTAAAGAAATAAGTGTTAAATTGAGCGGTAATTAAAATCGTACCTATCATTTTATAATGGACGATTTACTTTTCGGGCAAGTGGGCATTACCTTCGGGCAAGTAGAATATGACCTGTACTTGCCCGATGGGCAAGTGCCTCTGAGACCTTAGTGTCAACCCCTGATAGACAATTTGAGACAAATATAGGCTACTATGCAAAAAACATCATATAAACGGGTAGAAATCGCTAAGATGTAAATGTATACGACGGGAGGGAGACCTGACAAACACTTTGTCGGTTAGACCTGACAAAGAGCCTTGGCTCTAAACCTTATACATTAGCATATATTATTATTTTTCTCTAACATTATCAGCATGCAGAGTGCACACCCAACATAAGTGCAGATCTGGTGTGAGCACATTTATCAATTATTACATATGATCACCTCATCGCAATAAAAGGAAATTAATATAAAAAAAGAATATCAAATATCTAAATATTGAATCAAGCAACTTTCTGGCGTGCAGTGTGCACACAAAAGCCAGAGTAGATATTAAGATAGACACCCCAGAAGTGTTTTTTTTATTTTTTTTGCATCCTCCAAATAACGAAAGAACTCATACTGCCGAGTTTTTCACGATGTCTCGGAGTGCCAGGCCCTAGTTTCCAGAGTTATTAATTAACTATCATATTTATAAAATGTAATAGTCTGGCTTTGTGTGCCACACATCTCCAACAAGTCATCACAGTGTCTCTACATCATAACATAACAGCTGGGTTTCTCACTTTCTCATAGTGAACTAGAGCGCCCAATAACACCAGTCCAGGGTGCCTCAGAATACTTTGATAATATTTAGAATGTATCAATATTACTTCAGTTAAACCACTTTAGACCCTCTAATGCCTCATGTTTGCTTTGTAAAACACCCCTGAGTTGCACTGTACTTGAATTATTTTTCCATACGCCAACTCTCTTCACCAAAACTAGACGATCTACAAGCTCTTGTAGCATCTTGTAGTGAGCTTGTAAATCTGCTACTTTTGGTGAATATCCCCTTAGAATAGGGATGCTGGGGTTTAGTGATTGAATGCCATGTATAAACGTTTATTTCAAATCCGTCCTAATGAAAGGGGAGCCTCCGCACACTCAAAAGTGTGCAAAATCATGTTCTTTATTTTCAGTTAAATAAAGTGCAAGCTTTTGGTCATAGACCTTCTTCAGGCATGCAGCACCTCGATGAGCGGTGGTCCTTTCACTATTAATCTGTCCTAATGGAAGCATGGAAGCACAAGATATTTTCTCAAGTTATATGTTTGTGTTAGGCCTATTATGGGCAGTATTTGTTATTATTTCAAATAATAGTAAATATGCTGCATTTGCATAAAGCAAGTATTTGTCTACTCCCATGTTGATATGAGTATTAATATCTGTTTAAGGTAGATTTAGAACAGATACAAAATATGTGCGATTAATTCCGCGATTAACTACGAACAATCATGCAATTAATCTGATTAAATACTTTAATCGACTGACAGCTCTATATATATATATATATATATATATATATATATATATATATATATATATATATATTTGCGCTCGGCTGTACACAACGGTCCTTTTTATTTTTCTTACTGTCCTGTCCTGTAACCTTAACTGCTGTGTGACTCTGGGTGACTGAATTTCCCCCTTGGGATAATAAAGGTATCTCTCTATCTCTCTATCTCTCTATCACTTCATCATCATCATCATCAATCTATCATCTATCTATGAGATATACCCCCAAAAATGGCCTTCAGAGCCATATCCTATACATAATAAACAACCGTCTGTCTGTCCGAAGTCTGTCTGATATACCTGCATGCTGACATCACTGATACTAAACAGTGCCCACATTTGGAGATGACTGACATCACAGATACCGACTCCTGTACTGCGCATGCTGATATGATGACCGATTAATTGTCCACCCCTACTGTAAAGTAGAGCATTTTTGTCTACGCTGCATAAACAAAGTATCATTGAAACATTTACACGTTTAAAAACATTTCCCTTTAAACTAAACTCAGGTGTGCTCCGTTTAAAGAGTGGGGTATATAATTCGGGGGTCGTCAACGACACCAAATTATGTTGCAGATTAAACTTGCCGGTGGTATATCCATTTGTGGTTATGATGACACATGTTATTCCCTAGTCTAGTGTGATCAGCTTCCAAACTGATTGCAGTGAACCTGAACTTTAATCAGTGCTCATAATAGGATGGCCTTGGCTCATAATAGGATGGCCTTGGCTCATAATAGGATGGCCTTGTTCAACCTGTAATGTATTCATTCTCTCTCTACTAATTTGCAAAACATTTTAAAATACTTCAAATAGCCGAGCTACATCGACACATTGTGAGCTTCTAGATCAGCTATTTGAAATATTGAAAAATGTTTTTCAAAATAGTAAAAAAGGGCAGAGTTCAGGGATGAGGCATGGACAAAAATAGGGCCCAGAGAGTCAAATGGCAGTACTTGCTGGAAGCAAAATGATTCATTATGCCAGAATTGCTCATTGAAAGAAACCCTTTGGGACGTAGCATCTCATTTTATAGGGGTCCTTGAAATTTAATCACAGCAGCCATATTGGAGAGAAAGTGGGCCGCTTCCTTACTTCCTTCACATACACATTCAATCACAGGTGTTACCATTAATGATACTAATTAAGTAAGTAAGTACCCTTAAGGGTCCATTTGGTTGTGTGCTGTTAATCGGCCGATCATCAAAAGGCTGCACGAGTGCCACTTTTCCTCCCTGTGTATTTATTCGCCTTCGGCTGTTTTGACATTCTGTGCCAAAAAGCCATGCTGGTTGATGGATAGAGAGCCTGCCTGGCCTTGGAAGCAGAAGCTTGCAGATTATATTTCTCATTTTATTTTTTTTGCAGATGAATAGAAACGATTCTAAAGATTGTGCACAAATATTTGTGATTAGCGAAATAATTTCACACCGCTTCAGCTCGCTAAAAGGAACCTGGACAAAGGTTATAACATTATTATTATTAATTTATTGTAATTCATGTTCGTCTTAGGAAGCAACAAATACAACAACATATTATTGAACTTAAGTCTCCATGGCGTGAGTAATCAATAGGAGAAAAATCCTTTTGGGGGGCGAACTAATCCTTTAAAGCTCCAAAGCCAAGCCAGGGACATTTAATTGGAAGCTTGGAGAGAAAAGGTGTGTGTGTGTGTGTGTGTGTGTGTGTGTGTGTGTGTGTGTGTGTGTGTGTGTGTGTGTGTGTGTGTGTGTGTGTGTGTGTGTGTGTGTGTGTGTGTGTGTGTGTGTGTGTGTGTGTGTGTGTGTGTGTGTGTGTGTGTGTGTGTGTGTGTGTGTGTGTGTGTGTGTGTGTGCGTGTGTGCGTGTGCACGCGCGTGCGTGCGAGAGAGAATGGAGACTATTTGTGTGTCTGAACAAACCGACATGGTGGTAATTGGGAGTTTGAGATGGAAAGTACAAAAGAATGACAGCAAATGACAGTGTTTAGTCTTCTTTGTGTTTCTGAGCTCGGCACAAAGGAATCGGTTACTGGGGGACTGGACAAGTCCATTCTTCTGTTGTCAACCCCACCATGCTGCACTGATGCATAGAATATGTAGGACACTTTTTAAATTGATGCAGAAATACTATAATTTTAGACATGTTTAGCACATTAAAATGGACACTAGGCCTTGGTCTGTGCGGTCCGTGCGTTTCTGGTGACATTGATTGATTGATTGAAGAATTTATTAGAAGTTTGCAATAGAAAAAAGTACAGTTTCATGACAGTACAAATCACTGGTACAAGGTCAACTAAAAGGAGATCCTAGAAAGCCGAGGCTTATTTCCACAGGAACCACACTTTAAGTATCTCATATAACATTGAAAGACAGACGGATAGAACATACTTTATCTATTATTGACCGCTCACTTCATGTCCGTGGCAAAAACAACATTTGATGAAAATGGCTGTTATGTAAATCTGTTTTGTAATTTTTTAATAAAAAATGTTTAAGCCTGAAAAAGCCTTTTTGTGATGATGAAGGCTGCAGACTATCAATGTTTTCTGCCTGGGGAAGCTTTCAAAAAGGTCAACAAGTTGGAACATTTCTTTTAAATAAAAATACTACATTAAAGCTGTTTGTGTTGGGGATATGAGCCAACATTACAATAACTGTGCATCCCTAGTTTTGGAATAAAGAGGCATTGCTTTTTCAAATGTTGTTTTATTTGCCTTTTTCAGAATGAACCAAAATGTACTCTTTTTATATATATATATATATATATATATATATATATATATATATATATAATATATATACAGAATGAGAACACCGGTCTATATCGATTATCGGCCACAACAGCAATTCATTATATCGGATATCGATATCGTCCGGAAATTTCATAACGCTCATCGCTGTTTTTGAGCGGTGGTCACACCGTCTCCATAGCGTGGCCGTGTGTGTAGGTATGTATGTTTGTTTGTTTGTATGTATGTATGTATGTATGTATGTATGTGGGTGGGTCTGTATGTAGCCTCAAGCCTGTGGTGTAGTACCTTCTCTGACCACACATGTTAAGGGAGGGGCGCTGTTGTTCAGGCCAGGCCAGAACAGGCAAGGCACACTCACACTCACACACGCACGCACGCACACACACACACACACACACACACACACACACACACACACGCGCGCGCACAGACTCCACCGCTCAGTTCACACGGGTGTGATTTTTTAACAACAGTGGGTCCTCAGAGTTACTACAGGGGGTCCTCCAAATCTTTGTGTGATAGAAAGAAAAACATTTTAAATATGCATTATAGCCAGATTCTTAACCAGATTCTGAGAACCAAAAATAGCATATCTACAAGCTCACAACGCCTCGCAGCGCGAGGCGTTGTGAGTTTGTAGATCGGCTATTTTCGGCAAAGAGGTTTGGTGTAGAGGGGAGAAGTATTGACAGTTCAAGTGGTTAAATATATGAAAACACGATTGTGCTGTCAAACAATGCAACGATATGGAATCTATGAAGAGGTTGTGGGGGTCCCTGCTTCATCTCTCTCTCAAATAAGGGGTCCTTGGCCTGAAAACATTGAAGACCTCTGTTTTAGACCTCATTCTATCTCTATTTCCACTTCCAGGCCAAGCGACTAACAGACCAAGCGACAGCAGAGTGGGGGTCAGCATGGGAGGCCTCAGGTCCATCCTGGAAGACACTGTGTCGCCGGCCTTCGGCGCCACCGTCATCATCATCGTCACGGTCATCGTGTCGGGCAGCGCTTACCTCTGCCTCCTCAAGTACATCTGCGGCGGCTGCTGTAAACCCATGCAGGTCATCCCCAGCCCTGGCGGCTTAGACCCCAACAAGGTGGAGGAGCAGGTTTAAAGCTGATATAAGCAGTTTTCTGCTGATATAAGCAGATGTTTTGGCGATGGTTTATTTTTAATTGTGGGCTCGCTGAAAGGCGAGACCAGTATGATATACCAACACTTTATAGGTCATGTTTATTCTCCTTAAAAATATGGCCGACAGTACAAAGGAAGGGCCCTTAGCCAATGAGGAGCTGCGTTCTTGGTGACATCACCACCAACAAGTGCGACATGATATAAATAACAACAACAACAACACATGGGCTCGAGACCAGTATGTTATATCAGTATGTTATACCAAAACTTTATAGACCAAGGTTATTCTCCTAAAAAACAACAACAACAAAGGCAGGGCCCTTAGCCAATGAGGAGCAGCCAAAGTGAGGAGCAGCCAAAGGGTAGATCTTTGTGCCCATACATGGTGTTCCATGCGAGCCTACACTTTCGTAGGAACAGTATTTCTAGTTTTTGCGGAAAGTCATGCGGCAAGTAGGCTACTGGCCGTGCTGATGGTAGGTTTGGCGCTCCACCTCAGCAATCCATCTCCCAGGGGTCTAGCGCATTGTAACCGCTGGGGACAGACTCCAGCGTGTTACCGGCTGTTACCGACAATAAGCCACTCATGACCTACTTATTTCATAAATAAAAAGAAAAGGAAAAAATTCCTATAATTTCTATAAATACATTTAATAAAAGTTTAAAAAGTTGGGAAAATAGCCGATCTACAACCTCACAATGTGGCGCGAAGCGTTGTGTGCTTGTAGATCTGCTATTTTTGCTAGTTTGGGTCCCAGGCAAACATCTAATGTATCTTTTGGGTTAGGGTTAGGGTTAGGGTTAGGGTATCTTTTGGGTCTTGAGCTAAAATGTTTGGGAACCACTGGCCTAACCAATCCGAACGATATCCTGATTGGTTCGTCGCACCATGATTTCTTCTCACAGATAACAGAAGAATTTTGGAGGCAGACTACGGCCCCTAGACGTGCCACAGCGACTCGATTTTGAATATTATATAATACAGGTGTCTTCAAGCCAAGGACCCCTTAGTTGAAAGAGAGATGAAGCAGGGACCCCCACAACCTACTCATAGATTTCATATAGTTGCGTCGTTTGACAGCACAATCATCAGTGTATTTTAGATTCATGTCAAATTTTGTTTTCAGATATTTAACCACTTGAACGGTCAATACTTAATACATTTGACCTTTCTCTCTGTACTTAGTCTGCTCTTTTCCCCCTCTACACCAAGGCTCTTTGCCAAAAAATAGCCGATCTACTCGCAGCGCGAGGCGTTGTGAGCTTGTAGATTTGCTATTTGCTAATAGCTAAGTGGTCAATATAAAAAAAAGAAAAAAATGTTTCTGTCACTCAAAGATTTGGAGGACCTCTGAGGACCCCCTAAGACCCATGATATAACACATTTAAAAATAATTTAAAAAAGCAATCACCAAAAAGACCTGCTTATATCAGCAGAAAACTGCTTGTATCAGCTTTAATGACGGAGAAACAGGGGCTATCGTCGAAGTGAAGCCATTACGCTTTCTGTGTGATTACAAGATGACAACAGCCTGATGATGATGGGGATGGGGAGAATTGGAGGGAGGCAAGGAGTGAGAGTGGGAGAGAAGCGACTGTATAAAAATATGGACGGAGAGGGAGCCCCTTGGTTTCTACAGATCCGTTTTGAAGCCACTATTTTGGCGCGATCTTTTGAACTTCTTCCACTTTTGCAGTGGAAAACTATTGCCTATCATACGTGCTCTCGGGACTATTTGATGCTTGAGATTCCGCATGGATCTCCACCAGTGTTGATTCAATTTAGTCTTTTGAATAACATTTCGTTTAGTTTTAGTCATATTTTAGTCTTCTGGATTTTAGTCGAATATATCTAGTGGATTTTGTCAACACAAATGTTTTTTGGTTTTTGTTATTTCAGAATTTAGTTGCCAAAAGTAAAAGTACTCATTATGCAGAATGTCCCATTTAAAGTTTTCAAATGTATAAATTGTGAGCTTGTAGATATGTTCAAATGGTTGAAATATACATAGGGCTGAAGTGTTTTGTAGTAATAATCAAAATCCACAAGGTAAATAGTAACAAAGTTATTTTTCCACCACTAGATTGTCAATATATTTAGGCATAAAAGTTTCGTTTTGATTTAATTTTTAGTTTTTGTCAGTGAAAACATTGCTGTTTTTACAGATACACAATAATCAATAAAAAAGTAAGCTCTACAGTTGCAGAGATACAAAATAAAAATAAAAATAAGAATAAGCTCTACAGTTGCAGAGAAGACACCAATAAATTAAAACACCCACAGTAACAAGGAATACAAAAGAACAGTAAAAACAGGGATGCCTATAAGTGACCAAAGGCCTGTCTGAACATGTGCGTTTTTAGATGCCTCTTAAAGGAGGCCTCTGAGGGGGACGTTTTTAAGTCCAGGGGGAGAGCGTTCCAGAGCTTTGGGGCTATGGCCTCAAAGGCTCGGTCTCCCTTGGTTACTAGATGTGACACTATGTTAGATCCCACCCTCTGTATACCATGCTGGAACAGTGATTTATACCAAGCTATTTGCATCATCTACCTCTGTGACATGCTTTTATGTAAGTTGTTTTTGCTATCATGACAGTTACAGTGGACATGTGATCTATCGCTCTCCATTCATTAGTTGCCATCTGGCTCAGACTGGCTGTGTATCTCCCAGAGCAGGAATATTTTTTATAGATGTGTTGTTGTTCAAATTGGTGTCGTGTCTCTGCAGTGATGAGGTTTGTCTAGTTAGAAAACCTCGGAGGAGCTAGAAATAGCGAAGCGAACTGACCTTTGTCAAGGCACCGTGGCTCAGGGGTAGAGCGGGCGCATGGCAACCGTAAGGTTCCCAGTTAGATTGCGGGCTCCCCCAGAGTTGGTGTTCAGTGTCCAGGACAGTGGGTTCCCAAACTTTTTTGTCTCAGGGCACCCCATGAATATGTTTTTTTAATCCGATGCACCCCTACATTATAATTTTCACTCCCAGCACCTTATATTTATAGCATATCGTCGTTGTCGGGTGGAAACCCATGTCCCATGGACCCATGTCCAAAACCGTTTTGTATTTATGAAAACGGCAGATCTACAAGCACACTCGCGTGGTGTTGTGTGCTTGTAGATCGGCTGTTTTCACTAGTTTTGTGCAACAGAGGTTTCTGCCTGACAGTAATGATATTTTTGTGATTATGTTGCGAGGAAAACGTTGAGATAATAGCCATTTTGGTTAGAACTGACTGAAAATAACTTTGTACTTGAAGTTTAAAATGATACTAAATATTTTTTCAAGTGTCCAAATAAATTCCAAATATTATCAAATGATCTCGCGGCACCCCAGGGTGCCCCGTCACCCACTTTGAAAACCCCTGGTCCAGGACACTGAACCCCTAATTGCTAAACCAATGAGCAGGTTGGTGCCTTGCATGGTTTCTCCACCATTGGTGTATGGATGAATGTAAAGCGCCTTGGAGAAAGGCACTATCTATGTACTGTGTTTGTTTGTTTGCTCTGCAATTATGTCATTTTGTTCTTATTGATTTGCCGAAAGCGAGAAAAAAAAAATATAATAATTCAAGTAATTGTTAAGAAATAAATGTATTTGGGTGAACTACGACTGTTCATTTGAACTGATGTGTATTTGAACACACTCACTTGTGACTGTTGTGAGCTCACTTGTCAGCTTGTAGAGCTGCTATTTTCAAAAGATCTTGGATCCTGGTTTTTCTTGGATTTCTGTTATTGTCGCCCCTCTTCGGAGATCTCGCGACCCCTCCTCACAGCTAAAATGCGGCTAAATGTACCACAGATAAAAGCGCTAATTTTGGCCGTTCCAAAGCTACTCTTTTCTTCATGAATGGTCTCTTTATAGTTCCCTGAGACCAGCCCAAGTGTATTTAGTCCATCCACACAGGGGCGTCACACCAAATTCTGGGCCCTGGGTACAAGGATTCACTGCGGGCCACCCATCAATGTTAACTATTGAAAAATAGCAGATATACAAGCTTGTAGATCTGCTCTTTTTGAAAAATCGTGAAAATGTGTGCCAAGAAACCTATGTTTCCATTTATTTTTCTTCCTATCGCCAAAATAAAAGTCTGGGTTTCCGAGGCTACCATGTCAGTGATGGTCAAACTTTTTCATGTGAAGGACCCCCCCCATCTCAAAATATCTAGTTCCAGGGACCCCCCAGAAGCAAAATTTGAGTTACAAATGTTCACTTAAAAAATACATATATTCAAAGATTTGCGCACATTTTCACAACTTTTCAAAAATAGCAGATCTACAAGCTCGCAGCGCGGCACTCGGTGCCGCGCTGTGAGCTTGTATATCTGCTATTTTTCAATAGCTGAAGTTACTAGGGCCCCTCCACCTTGGGCCCTGGTAACTCAGTCCAACTTTCCTACCCCTTGTGACGCCCCTGCATCCACATATTGACCTGTATGAGAAACAGGCTTTGTTTACTTTGAGAGAGGAAGAGTGAGACACCTATAGTCACAAAATTCTACAGGTCACAGGTTTCAGCGTGGTTTTCAGTGTGGTTTCTTGACATTCAGTCTCGTGCTGTTGAATGAGCCTTAGCTAAATGGCTATGTTAATAATAATAATAAGTAGCGTAGCTACTACGCAGCCACGTAACGTAGCTATGTAGGCCTACTGTAGCTAATGCTCTAACTCTTAACAGTTTGGAACCCTTGCCCAGAGAGTCCCTGGAGACCCCACCAAAGAGTCCCTGGACCCCACTTTGAGGAGTCAGAGATGGCGGAAAATACATCAAAAAGTATGTTGATACAAAATAGAAATACTGTATCAAAGAATGTATCAAAATACAAAATAGAAATACTGGTCTGAGAAATGTATTTGAGATACAAATACGTATTTTGTATTTGAAAATACATGAAAATACATTTAATAAAAATCGATGCAAGATTAGTAAATTCATAGATTGATTGCCAAATATTAATTTAATTGCCCGTCAGAATGTCTGAGAATATATTTACCATACAAGCAGAGTGTTTCTCATGCCGTTTGGCGTTGGAGCAGGCCTTATGTGTGCAGGCCAAGACAACAGGATGTCCAAATTAAGAATACATATAGGCCACAGTGAGTACCCCTGACCAGGGCAGGAATTTCAGGGAGACCATGAAGGCCATGGCCGTCGCTGCCCCTCAGTTTGGCCTTGTGCCCCTCCAAAAAATGGCATGACCTGAGGCCACAGTAGCCTTAATGCCCCAGCTGACTCTACCACTTTCTCCTCAGTCTCTTTCTTGTCAATAGCCAATTTAAGCTTTGTACGGCTACGGGCCTACGGCAGATGACAACGGCAGCCGGAAATGATCAGAGCTCGATAGATAAACCTGCGGCCGTTGCGGCCGTCTCTACTACGGCAGGAGCTAGCTTTCCACGTAGTGTCTACAACGCCTGCTGTGTAGACGCGTCGCCATGGGAACCAAAGAGTTCAGCTAAAGGGGTGGGACCCCTTCGCCGGCGGCTGTTTGCTTAATGATTTGGAAGTAGAAACGAGCTCCTTAAATCCCCCAATATGTACACACCAGTGTCTCTTTCTTGTCTTGTAGACAACGGTGTCTTTTGTTGAGATTCTCAGCTATACATGCCTTACCCCTTATCAATGTGAACTTCTTTGCCTTTGTTTTACTATTTTTAAAAACATTTTAAAATACTTCAAATAGCCGATGTAAATCGGCATGTTGTGAGCTATTTGAAATATTCAAAAATACTTTTGAAATTAGTTAAAAATGGCAAAAAGGTTTAGGGATAAGGCATGGATGAAAATGGAGCCCTCTGAACTTTTACGTCCCCATCTTTAAACCAATGCCAGGGGTCAACAATGTGTCCATTTGTCCATGTCCCCTTCAAATCTTCTATTTAAAAAATATAAATACTACAGCCAGTATACAGTGGCTGACTTGCAAGTCTCCAGGTTTTATATAAGGAATATAATTGCAAGTCACTCGTCATGATATTGGATTATCCACAGATTCCACACTGTTCATATTCACAATAGACATTCTCATCACAATGCCTGCTGTCCATTGTTGTATGCTGAAATATAAAATAGATTTAAAGTTTTTAACCCATTTAGGCCTAACCTATTTAGAATAGGGCTAAATCAGAAATTAGCCTACAAAACAAATATGTTGCTACATACTGTACATGTACTGTAAGCCCCTCCCAAACAGCAAAATGTGTTCCCGGCCTGAATGGGACATGTTTTTATGATATAAAGCAATTTTGCTTATTAATACCCGCTCAAGGACCCCTGGACTTTGAGAACTACTGGCCACTGGTGCCAGTTCACCCAGAAACGCCATTGCAGAAAACCATACCAAAACATTTCTTCCAAGCCAATGAATGATCTGAACAGTTTAAGAGCTGCGTTTCTCAAATGCCCTTTGACATTAACACTCTAATAAAGAGCCCAGGTTTTTTAAGCAAATGAATAATGTGGATGATGTCAATATGACATTTCTTCTCTAATTGCCTTTAATGCTTTGAAAAGTTCAAAGCCATCACTTTGGAAAAATTAGAAAGTGAAAGTAGTAAAAGGTTCAGAGATGGCCATGGAAATTATAACAATAATACACTTGACTTTTAAAGCAATTTTTGAAAATGGATTATAAATTGCTCCATTTACACCTTCTCTCTCAGCTTTCCTATTTAAAAAAATAAAATAAAGTTCAAAGGGATGACTAACCACTCTCCCTCTTTAAAAACACAGCATGTGTTCTCCATCATGTCTACTTATTCATGGTAATATTACTGACCCCTCCTTTTGTATGTCCGTGGCAAAATATATATTTTGAGGAAAATCCTTGTGTGATAGGATAATTATTTTAAATTAACAAGTTGAACCCTCACATCCCTATTCCAAGGTCGGCAATTTTCTGCAAATAGGTTGGGTGTAGAGATAAAAAAAGAGCAGACCAAGTACTTAGTGATGGGTCAAGTTTACAAAATATGGACGATTTAAGTGGTTAAATGAAAATACACATTAACATGAATCCAACATAGACTGATGACACTGCTGTCAAACACGTCTATGAGTCGATCTATGAAATCAATGAAAATCTGCATCACATTTATACAATATGTAGAGGGGGTCCCTGCTTCATCTATCTCTCACAGGGTTCCCACGGTCATGAAATTCCTGGAAATATTTTGAAATTAGAAAAATATTTTTTCCAGTATTGGAAAAGTTTGGAATTGATCAAGGGTCCTGGAAGGTCCTGGAAAGAATAGCTATGCATTGTCTTTGGTTATTGATTTTTTTAATACCTCTGAAGTGACAAATTAAACATGGGCCAAATTGTCAAATATTAGAGGCAGAAAATGTGAAAATAGCCGATCTACATGCTCACAACGCCTTGCAACGCGAGGCGTTGTGAGCATTTAGATCTGCTATTTTCACAATAGAACCGTGTTATACAAAATTCCTCAACTCGTGCTCGTCAGGGTGCCGGGTCCCCAGTTAAAACATGATTATTTCGGGGGTCACAGCCTGAAAAGGTTGAGAACCACTGGCATACACTACCTGTCTTTGGGCATTGCGCATAGGAGTAAGCGACCTGTTATTGAGCTGAATTTGTGTTATTTAGTCCTGGAAATTGGGTTAAATATTCTGGAAAAGTTTTGGAAAAGTTTGGGAAATTAATTGGTAAAAATGTGTGGGAACCCTGCTCTCAGCTAAGGGGTCCTTGGCCTGAAAACATTGAAGACCCCTGCTTTATCTGCGTGCCACAAGCTTCTGGGTTTGATTCCAGCCAGGCACTGCCAACTCAATGTACAGTATGAATATCATCAACAAAACAATATAGGTCCATAATCAGCTTCCCATCCCCTAACATTTGCACAGCAACAATTATTATGTTATTATTCCTACAAGGAAATCTGCCTATCCAGGATTTGTTTATTTACTGTACATGATGCATGTACCGTAAATAAACAAATATTTCCACACGGATCCAGTCCTATGCCAAAACACTTCCTCAACTGGCATTGTGGAGCTCTGCCTGGCTGGCACTACAACTGCCTATTGTGCCTAAAGATAATAATAATAATAATAAATGGCTTAAAATAAAATCTGTTATATAAAATTTCACCAAAATGTATAGGCCTAGGTGTGTAGAAAAGCTCAGATGCTTGAGCTGGCAGTAATGACGTCAAGTTATGTGCATTTTTGCACAATTTGTCCTTTCGGGACTTTATTTTTACATTTATTTATTTTTACAATTGTGTTGCGGTTTCTGTCACCCTCTTGCGGTTGGAAAAGGAACTGCATCCAGTTATGAGATAACAGGTGTTTGTCATTTGTCATAGGCTAGGCATAATCAACCTGAAGTTAAAGTTATACCATGTAACTTTTTTTATAAAACAAATCTTAAAATTGTCCTAACTGTTAAATCGCTAAAGTTTTAAAACACCCACTCTGTTATTTTCAGCTTCTAAAGCCTTCTCTTTATATGTTTTCTATGAGTTGTGAGGGGGGGAGAATTTCCCGGCAAAATGATGTCATCTCCCACATGATACACTACCGGCCAATCACAGTGCCGATCATACACCACCGGCCAATCACAGCGAGTCTTGCTGTCTCTAAAGGAAGTAGCTTCCCTCAGCAACTGTGTTTACATTGGTGAAGGAATATTGCTTGCTACTCCCTCAATCCTGGTCTAAAAATGATGGGAGACGGCTCTACGGAATCGTATTGGCAAGGCGGAGGTGCTCGCGACGGCCGCGGTGGTCCGCGGACCCCCGTTCCGGTGGTCCGCGGGTCGGCGACTCCGGCCGAAAAAAGCAATACCGCTACTGACCACTAGTTGAGCAGCTTCCACAGTACAGCTTTAAAGCCTGAACCTGAAGATCGCAATTTATTCAGAAACAACAGAAAGAATTCTGAGGTCAGATTTCCATTATACTGTAGCTTAAAGGTATGTAGCCTACATTACTTACATAGACTTTATAGTTTTGTTTCATGATCAGTCTTTAAAAGATTAAACTATTTAAGGATGCACATCAAATGAGAACAAAATGGAAAGTAGTGTAGGCCTACAACTATATCTGGATAATTGTATTATTGATCAAATTTACCAAACATGTCAGTGTCTGTATCTAAACTGTTTGTTCTTCCAAGATCAAACGAACAGTCACCAGGGATGTCTGCTTTAAAGCTGTATTAATATGTATGGTTGCGAACATGTAGGATGGCTAGTTTCGGGGTAAGAGCTAGAGTGAAAAAGAGCAGACCAAGTACAGAGCTTGATGTGTAGTTTTACTAAGTATTGAAGGTTACTCAATGTGGTTACATATCTGAAACTACACGTTAAAATGATCCCAAGCAAATGAAAGAAACACTGATTTACACAACACTGATGATAGTGCTGTCAAACAAGTCTATGATGCCATCTATGAAATAAATGAAAAGGTTTTTATCTGCAACACAAAATGTATACAATATCTAGTCTAAAAACAATCAAACTTGTATACAGTGTTGATAACGTCTACTGAAACTATGACGAAAAATGTTTTCTTCGGCTACTTTTTTCACTGAAAAAAAGCACATAAGAGGGTGTGAACTTTCCTTCCATTCAAGACTTAGAATAGAATAGAATGTTTGCTTGAACTCTTTGTTTTTCAGTAGATTGCTACAACAAATATCTGAACTAGCCAATCCACAAGCTTACAACGCAGTGCAAGGAGGTGCAGTGTGAGCTTTTGGATCTGATATTTTGAACAAATATTTTCCTGAGAATAGGAATGCAAAGCTAATGGAGGGAGGGAAGGGAGGGGAGGGGAGGGGGGGGGGGGGTGTAGACAGTCACGTTGAATGAAGAATCAAGAGTTATTTATTTGTCACACACTCATAGGCTATAGGTACAAGCAGCAAGACTGTGCTAATTTGCAATACAATATAACAAGATAATAAATATTGCTGGGTTTAATGGGGAAAAAATAAGATTATAATTTAATGTAGTATGTTGTTAAACAGTTATGGTTCTAGAGTGTTTCCATAGCCGCCGCGAGTCTCGTGAGATTTACTAGAAGCGTGACCTCAGCATCTCAAGTGTATGTGCTTCGCTGGCTGTCCACACACACACACACACACACACACACACACACACACACACACACACACACACACACACACACACACACACACGATTTATGATTTATGACCTGCAGTCAAATAAACTTGAACTCTCAGTCAATGAGTCAAAGTGGAAGGAGAGCTTCAAGTTTCTGCCAACTGAACATAATCCGAGGATCATATTCTACTCAATAACACATTAATGACTTGGTAAGTACCTTACAATTGTGATGTATGTGTGCAAGAAGCTAAAGTGTTATTGATAAGAAACATAACAAAAATAGGACCTAGTTTACAACAATGGTGTCCTGATTTTTAACTAATAGGCAAAACATTTAAGAAGTCACAACACATCTTAGCTTGTGTGATGAACTTTGACACAGCATTTACAGCATCCCAATTGTTAGAAAATCACGGACCCTTCACGCCATTGCTGGGGTCCCTGAATCTTTGAAAAGTCAACTTGTAATTCAACTTCTGACACAACAAGTTTGAACCAGGTACAAATACAAAGCTGTGAAATTATTTTGTGTATGCTTCACAGCAAATGCAGTTTCTTTTTAAATAAGAGTAAAAAATATAAAATATCAAAACATTTTGTTTAAGTGTATTTAACAGTGCTGAAGTTCTTCTGCCTTTTATTTGGTCATGATCTCTCCATTTCTTGGGCATGTGCCGGAGTCTGTGTACACAGCACAGAAACCTGCTCTTATGTAGTGTTTATAACGTTACCTATCCTAATAGCAATCAATCTGCCACGCCCTTCCAGATTATGATTGGGTGGCATTCATTGTTCACCACACCTGGGTAAGAGCAGATGGAGTTGACGTCTCTTATGTTTTCTCTTAACAGAACATGAGATGTGTGAAGGTCTATGTGACTGAAACGTTGCTTAAATAATAGCCTAAAAGTGCAAGTGCAGACGGTGTTCGGGTCATTTTATTTTTTATTATAGCCTACTGTTAACAGAACATAAAAGAAATGTAAGAGACTGTTGTTGCATGAAGCCCATTGAGTTTTGTGCTTTATATTGTATGTCCCTCTATTTGTCGAGCAATGTGGTTAACCAGTATAGCAAGGTAATACTACTTCTGGTTTAATTATTTCATATTTGTACAGTACTGTATATACCGTTTGTTTTGTGTATTCAGTACTATGTACAGAGGAAGCATTCATGCCGTTCAGAAGACATAGAGTAGTATACTTTAAATATTATGAGAAAATGTGTTGCTTCAAATGTCATGCCTAATCATGCCCTCTTCGTTCGAATCTTTCATTGTCATGTTTCTGTGTCCTATGAAGAGAGATGGCACAGCCTAGAGAGACGATTGGTGATGAAAGCCTGGAGAACTGGAAAAGGCTCGGCTCCGGAGGCTTTGGAAGCGTCTTCAGGGCCAAACACACAGAGTGGAAGTTTGAAGTGGCCATTAAACTGCTTCATGGTGATGATGGGTATGATGAAAATGATCAAAAAGCTTTATAGGGATTTCGTCTGTAAATGAGAATTATGTTGATCCGCTCTAATCTTCTGTCCTATCAACTTGACCCATTTAGAGCCTGTACGTTATGGTAACCTGGCTCTAAATGCTGTCTCTCTCCTAAACTTGTCCCTGATGCCACACCACAGCTCTGGTACCTCATGTTCCACCCTGGGGCGAGAGGCTGACCACATGGACTCCGCCCCTAACCAGTACGTTCCCATGGTTTATGGGATGTACCGGGGCCGCCCCCCTGGCCTTTTCTCCTCCGAGATGCAGGGCATAGTCATGGAGCTGATGGACAGGGGCTCCCTGCTGTCCCTCCACCAGGACCTGTCTGAGCCCCCGCCCTGGCCCCTAGCTTTCCGCCTGGCCCACCAGGTGGCCATGGCCATGGACTTCCTCCACAGTAAGAAGTCGCCGCTTGTACACTCGGACCTGAAGCCAGGCAATGTACTACTGGACGCCTACTTAAATGCTAAGGTATATCTGCACTGTAGCAGGGGTCGGTAACCTTTTTGACATGAAGTGCCAAGTTATCATTTTCTTGATAGTCAGTGTGCCATATCGACATTTAGTTTCTAGTTTGTTCTAGTTGTCTCCACCAGCCGAAGGCTGAGGGAGAGTATGTTTTCCCCTCCGTCCGTCCGTCCGTCCGTCCGTCCGTCCGTCCGTCCGTCCGTCCGTGCGTCCGTCCGTGCGTCCGTCCGTCCGTCCGTGCGTGCGTGCGTCCGTGCGTCCTCGCAGTTTGTGAGCAGCTAATCTCAGTCACCGTTGGCCCGATCGCTGCCAAACTGAGCACACACACTCCCTGGATGCCAATCTAGAACCTCTGCCCCACATTTTTCAAATCAGCCTCATGGTGGCGCTATAACAGGCCGATTTGTGTGGCCTGGTTGTTACCAGCTAATCTCCGGCGCCGTTGGCCCGGTCGCTGCCAAACTGAGCACACACACTCCCTGGATGCTAATTCAGAACCTCTGCCCCACATTTTTTAAATCAGCCTCATGGTGGCGCTATAACAGGCCGATTTGTGTGGCCTGGTGGAGACCTGTGCTCGGAAGAGCACTGCTTCTAGTTTGTTCTGTGTTGCTAGTCCTCCCCGCAAAATGGATTATAAATTAATTCCAGGCTGTGTTGCATATTGCCACCTTATAGTTTGACCTAACTGTCTATCTCTGGGGTCATCGCCATGCTGGCTTGTGGTGGACATTTTTGTCAACGACATACTGTACAAAATTAGTGTAAAATGATATTGCCAGAAAAACATAAAGAGCTGGATGGCCATAACGGGCCTGTAACTCTGAGAGTGTTCAAATGGAACCCTTAAGGGTCCATTTGTGAATTGGGTCATTCAGTAATTGGGTCTTGTGATCAAAATATGACAGTTATAATGGTGTATTAAAAAGAAAATCTAAAATTTGCCACGGACAAGACCAAGTCTTTGCCACGGACACAGTTTGTCTGTATACGGACATCTTGATGACCCCTGGCTTCTCTGCTTAAATAAAAGAATGGATTAGATAATGTTTCTTTCTATAGATATCAGATTTTGGCTTGTCTACGGTGACCGCCAGTGTTTTAAAGAGCAGCGACGATGACGACGAAGGAGGCACCGTAGCCTACACCCCACCTGAGGCTTATAAGCCCTCATACAAGCGTGTTCGCTCTTATGATATTTACAGGTAAACTCTTGAAGGAATGCTGTTGATTATGGTAAAAAGAAATCTAGGCATATTCAAGTTCAAAACTTTCCATTGGAATAATCCACCCTCCCCCCTGTTTTATTAGCTACGGTATACTTCTCTGGACCATTCTTACTGGAGAGAAGCCATATCCAGGTAAATTATTCCCCTCTTGCATCCATCATTCACCACCAAGACGACACAAACACACACATATACTTAAGGTTGTTAAAATATTCCACTTTAACAACCAACTGGAGTGAAAAGAGTAAGACCTTCATGAGTCTTATGTCAAAGAAATGTAACTCACATGCTGGTCTGACCGTTGCCCACTCCGGTTTCCCTAGCCTCAGTGAGCTTGCAGTGTTATGCAAAGGCTAAAATGTAATTAGAAAGGTGCAATTCTGGGAAGGTTTGGTTGCACAGACGCGAGTGGCGAGGACTCCGCTGGGAAATGAATTCTGTCTTATATTAGATATTGGGATGTCAAGAGAAGCATGATCCTGTCTGTTTGGACATTGAATTGTCTAATCAGAAAAGGGACAGAAAAGCTCCATTGAACTCAATGGAGCTTTGGCATTACAGAAAAGGTTACAAAAAAAAGGCCACTGAACTCAATGACCTTTTGGGATTACAGAAAAGTCAAATGAAAACAGGTTTACTTTAGGTGACATAAAAGTTTACTGAAAAAAAGTTAATTGAAAACAGATTTACTTTAGGTGACATAAAGGTTTACTGAAAAAAGTTAATTGAAAACAGCTTTACTTTATGTGACATAAAAGTTTACTCCTTTAACTCTTAACTCTTAAATTTGAACTAAACTTCAAATCATAGGCACCAACCTGAATTCTAGCCCTTTCCCGGTCGCATACACACACATAAACGCACACAGCTACCTGTATTTTATATAGGGGTGGATCGTTTCGTGCTGGCCTTCAGGATAATTCGGGGAGACAGACCCCGTCTTGACAAGATTGATCCGAAGAGAGCAGATGGATTAGAAGAGCTGGTCGACCTCATGAAGACATGCTGGGACCAGGATGCCGACAAGAGGCCTCCGTTTAAAGGTGAATTTAATTTACCTTCTTACTCAGATATGGGCTGTATTTTGATTGGCTTAAGTACCAGCTCTTCTGCCTTAACTTAAAGGCCTGTTCATACTGTCTCCGACCACCAAAGTCTTTGTCGGAGAGTACCGACTTTCCGACGCGCAGCTTTCCGAACACTAATTCGGGGTAATGCTTTTATTTCAGAAGATGCGGGTGACGTCATTTTGTAGTTGAATCTGACCTTTCCGACAAAAAGTTTGGTGGTCGGAGACAGCATGGACAGGCCTTTAAGTCAAGGCATTAGAACTGGTACTTAAGACAATAGAGCCCTATATAGTGTTTTATATTTCATAGGCATTTTAATTGTCAAATGTAAAATATAGAAAACATGGAAAAACATATTTTGGACATACATTGTGGTACAGTAAATGTTAATGGCCACAATATGTCTAAAATATATTTTGATACGTGTTTACAAATGCTATGTTTTACATAATGTTCTAATTTGGCCAATTTTGATACAATTAATTTGAAATATACAGTATACAATTAAACCTTTTACTCACAATAAATATTCACTCTGATACAGAGTTACAATAATTCTGGTGATTTATACTGGCCATATGTATATATTTTTTTTTACTTTGAACATTGCATGGTGTTTTTCTTTCAGAATGCACTGAAGTGACAGGTCCTGTTTTTTCAAGACATGAGAAGGGAATCAATGCAGCTGTCTATGAAATCTTGACAAAGCTGGTAGGTACTTGAACACATTTCCTAATTCCTAGTCTAGTGAATTAGTGATCACCCCAACGTTTCTACAGGTACAGCTGCATTTTCTTTTCCTCTGCCAGGGAGATGGAGAGTATTGCGAACAAGTGTGTTTTTTAAGCCTCTTTTCTCTCCAGTTTAATCGTTATGCATGCAATTAATTCCTCCCCACACACATTTCTGTTTTCGTCCTATACTCCTCTCATCCAACACTCCCCGCTGACAGGTGCCACCCCAGCCTGTAGGCATACATGCAATGACAAGTATCACCCACCCCACCCGCCTTTCTTCCCCTGAACTTAGCCAATTGAGTTCACATAGACGCCCGACAAAGCCGGATGCACCATAGCGAATTCGAACCCTCAACCTCCGTGGTGGTGGGCAGGGACTTTACCACTGTGCTACATGAGCAAGTGTTTTTGTCTGTATGCATGCGTGTATCTGTCCGCAGCTAATATAGCAAACTATTTGGCTGATCAGCATTATATTTATTGTGCGTGCTGCAGGTTGTAAATTCTCGAATATTCCTATGTGAGGAAGAAGTTGAAACTAATTATGCCACCAAACCACAACTTCTAACGAAAAAATTACTTTTGAATGAATTTTGTTTATTTGGTTGATGTTTGCAACCAAAAATGCAGGCTTCTCCAAAATGGGCATAGTCTGCCTTATGACATGTACCTTTTGACATAACAAGCAGAATGTCGCCAAATCTGGCAGGATTTGCATACAATAAATCAAATATTTCAAGTCGTCCACAGTTGTTCACTCAACTACTTTCTACGTTCTCTCTCTCGGTCGTCCTCAGACGAGCTTCCATCGGAGTCTCCAATCGTTCCGGTTCTCCGTACACCCGGCCAGCTCCGAAGAGCTTTCAGCTCCCGCACCGCATCCTTCTTCAGGACGTCCACATACGTTAACGCGGAACGTCCTCGCGATCGATGCCCGCGCGTTGGTTCCCACAGGACCAGCCTGCTACTAAATTAGTACGTGGTGTCTGGCTACAGACAATGACTCTTCAAGATTTGTTGTCAAACCAGTGACTTAAGTATGCCTTTCAGTTCCTCCACAAGTGCTTCTGAAGATTGTTTTGTCTGCCTGTCGCATCACAGCTCGTCGAGGTGACGGCAGGATGTGTTGATTGGCAAAAACCTCTCTTACCAGTGTCAGTGTCAGTGTCATCACACCTCATGATGCCTCTTGTGTGTGTCTTGGCGAGGTGGATGGCATGGGGCACACGCCTGGTGCTCACACCTCGTTGAGCACTCATCCAGGGGTGTCGCACCAAATTCTGGGCCCTGGGTACAAGGATTCATGCGGGCCCCCCATGAATGTTCTTCATAGGGGGATGGGGTTTAACCCATTTAGACAGGGAACACATTATTACGCATTATTTTGTGAATTGAAAAATAGCAGATATACAAGCTCACTGCTGCAAGCTTGTAGATCTGATATTTTTTTTAAATTGTGAACATTTGTGCAAGCCTTTGAATATTTCAAATCTTTCTAAGGTTTTTTGAAAAACCTATGTTTCTATGTCAGTGGTACTCAAACCCCCAAAATGATATCTATTTGGCCACGGACCCCCATCTCAAAATATTTCGTTCCAGGGAACCCCCTGGAATTTTCACGACTTCTCTGAAATAGCAGATCTAAAAGCTCAGTGTGGCACTCGGTGCCACACTGTAAGCTTGTATATCTGCCATTTTTCAATAGCTAAAAAATAAAATAATTAAGGCCCCTCCACCTTGGGCCCTAGTAACTCAGTCCCACTTTCCCCCCCCCTTGTGACGCCCCTCATCATCAAATCATCTTGGCCCGTGTTTTCCACACTTTTGAGCTCGAGACCCGAAAGGGACGTCATTGTGTTCTGTCCTGTATTATTCAAGTTTCAGTATGGCATCAGCTTACGTCCTAATGCACAAAGGCCATGCTGTACAGGGAAAGAGAGGTTGGTGCCAATCATTACATTCTACCACAACCTGGCGTGCTGTGATATGACTCTATGAGCAGATTTTTGTTTTTGTTTTCAAAATAGGAAAAGAAACGTGCTTTCACAAGGATTCAGAATCACTAGGAGTAAGCTGAAAGGCCTAAAAACAAGTCTTGAGGAGTCATTGCTTGGGCCAGCAGAGCGCGCAAGTACTGCGTTCGGCTGCATATGTACCGGTATGTAGGTATGTACAGAAGGTAGGTAGGGGCCAGCATTCCTGGTGATGCCAGTGGTGATGCCAGTGGTGAGGTGTGCACAAGTATAGGCCATACATGGCCTACTTGTGCACAAGACGCAAGTTGGCAATTTGACAGAGTGCAGTTCTAGTTGCCTGCTGGCCCAGAAGAATGAGAAAGGGGTTGAGTGAACTACTCCATGGGGAGTTTTCTTGTGGCCCTGGAACACATTCCATATTACAAAAAATATATAATTTTGGATGGTTGGTTGTAAAGGATGTCCATTTTAAATGTTTTTCATTACTTCAACCAAAACCCGTTCATGGTGAATAATTAAGGGATAGTACAACCTGATGTCCATTGTTATGTGCTATAGGTCCTCTATAGGATGATAATGGACATATTATGTACATTTTGGTGACAGTAGTGGAGCCAAGCTGGCATGGTGAAAGTGTTTCTGTGTTTGAATTAGGGCTGTCACAATTATTACATAATCGTCTAATCGCAATTATTTGGCATAATCGCAATTATTTTGTGATAATCGTCATAATCGTTTACATGTTGAAAGATGTTTATATATGTTCAAACATTTAAAAAATAGTGGAAATAGCAGATCTACAAGCTCACAACGCGTCGCGATGTTCTTTTTAAAGTGTAAAATTGTGAAATATGTCCTCCATTTCTTTGTATATTTAGGTTACGCGTCATATCTGCCATGTGCAATTTCAAAGCCTACAAGCCAAACAGAAATGTAATTGTCAACGACAAAAAGACAATTAAATCGTTAATCGCAATTATTTGAGAGACAATTAATCTTCATGTAAAATGTCATATCGTGACAGCCCTAGTTTGAATGAAAACTCTCTGTTGAGAGTCACAGCATCATGACATTCAGCCCGGGAGTCGGGACGCTCTTCAGTGATCGAATGAATCCAATGAAACATACAACTGTGTAAAAGCTAATGGATGTACGTGGAGAATTCTTTCTTTGACGTGATTCTCAAAATCCACCCACAACTCAGAAATGTCTCCAAATCGATGGAGATGACGTGTAAAAGGGCTCTTCACCGATTTTCAGCCTATCTTCATATAATTGGTTCTCCCTATACTCATTATAAGATTGAACCATTTACGTCTACTTTCGTCTTAGGAGGGCTGTGGACAGTTCAGAGAGAGAGAGAGAGAGTGAGACACACACACACACACACACACACACACACACACACACACACACACACACACACACACACACACACACACACACACACACACACACACACACACACACAGAGAGAGAGAGGGAGAGAACACACACACAGAGAGAGAGGGAGAGAGCACAATGAACCATCAGTTGGGAGTTGGAGCATCATGACACTATTTAGTGATTGGAGTCCTCTCAAAACTCAGAAATGGGTAGCTACAAATTGAGGGAGATGGCTTGTAATGGACGAACTGCACTCAAAAATCATATGTTTCTTTTTTTCTTGTGTGGTTATGATTGTGGCCCCCTGCCTAACCTAGTTGGATACCCCTGCATTAGATAATTGACACTGGGTAAAAAATGGGTTACAAAATCATGGGATTAAATAAATAATAAAAATCCAATCAGATTGGCTTTTTGTTTTTATTCGGAGGTGCTTTGTTCTTGGTCACACCAAAAAAGCCCCAAATCCGTGGGTTTCAGGTCAGCAGGCATGCGGCGGCTCTGTGCTGCTAACCCTCATCTGTCTGCCTTCTTCTCCAGGATTACAAAGGCAGCCAGCTCCAGCAGCCACACTGGAAAAAGCCTGACACTGTCAGCATAGCCGACTACATTGTTGAGGTAAAAACCTGCAGTGGTGTGTATGTGCGCGCGCACACACACACACACACACACACACACACACACACACACACACACACACACACACACACACACACACAATATATTGGCTTAACATTTTGGATATTACTTTTATAATCTATCAAACACGTTTGGCAATGTAATTCCAGGGAGAAAGGAAAGAGAGGGTTTTCAACATTTTTCTAGCCATGTGTGGGTACAAACTAATCATAGAATCTGATTCGATGATAAGTTTGCATACCCCCTCATCTAACTTGTATGAGCCCGAACAGAAAGAAAATGACAAGATGCAGTGCAGCTGCTCAATGCATCCCAGCTTGTCTGAGGAGAGAGAAAATGAAGTCATGTATATTTCACCAGCTCCAACAGACAAGTGTTGTCACAGTATTAGAAATTGAGTTCTGTCCCAGTTTTTCACAGCTATTTTCAGCATGCAACCAAGTTTAAAAATGGGAGATCCGGGCACTCAGAGTTCAAAGAGGTTAATTAATTACATTTATTACATTTAAATGAATTAAACCAACATGTTTTGACCACAAGCATTCTTCATCAGCTAGGGGCTAAATTACAATTATTTGGCAGCTTTAGTTACTACACATTGTAACAAATTTAGATCGCAGCCGAGTGTACAGCGGCCGGAATGAGGATCAGCATCTCTAAATCTGAGGCCATGGTTCTCAGCAGGAAACCGATGGATTGTGCAGTCCAAGTAGGGAATGAGGCTTTACTCCAGGTGAAGGAGTTTAAGTATCTCGGGGTCTTGTTCACGAATGAGAGAAAGGGGAAGACGGAGAAGGAGATCAGCCGGAGAATCGGAGCAGCAGGAGCGGTTTTGCAGGCGCTAAATCGCACTGTGGTGAAGAAAAAAGAGTTGAGCCGGAAGGCAAAGCTCTCTGTCTACCGAGCAATCTTCGTTCCTACTCTCACCTATGGTCATGAAGTGTGGGTCATGACCGAAAGTATAAGGTCGCGGGTGCAAGCGGACGAAATGGGTTTCCTCAGACGGGTGGCTGGTATCTCCCTTAGAGATAGGGTGAGAAGTTCAGTCACCCGAGAGAGACTTGGAGTAGAACCGCTGCTCCTACACTTGGAAAGGAGTCAGCTTAGGTGGTTCGGGCATCTAGTACGGATGCCTCCCGAGCGCCTTCCTAGGAAGGTCCTCGATGCACGTCCCACTGGGAGGAGACCCCGTGGCAGACCAAAGACCAGATGGAGGGATTATATCTCCAAACTGGCATGGGAACGCCTCGGTATACTCCCTGAGGGAGTGGAGGAAGTTGCTCAGGATAAGGAAATCTGGAGGTCTCAGTTGGAACTGTTACCCCCGCGACCCGATTCCGGATACGCGGTTGAAGATGGATGGATGGATGGATAGTACAAAACATGCGTTAACCACTAATACTTTGGCTCTTTGAAAATAGACAATCCTACAAGCTTGAAAGCTTGTCACATCACCAAGAGAGGAAAAGAGAGGGAAGCCTGGGAGGAGAGGGGGCGGGATTAATGGACTGTGACCTCAAAGTCCACGGGCCAGTCACAGCGCTTTTCTGAGCCTAATTATTTAGAAAACCCACTGAATGTTCAACGCTCCGTTTTTTGGAGTGTAATTGAGGTCAGAAAAAAGAAACAGAAAAAATATATATATCGTCGTTGTCCGGTGGAAACAGCCGATCTACAAGCACACGTGCTTGTAGATCAGCTGTTTTCACTATATATACATTTGATGTCATGAAACCTTTAAGTAAAAGGGGAATCAAAGTACTTTTCCCCACCACTGTCCAGGGACTGAAGGCAGTGGACAAGGACCCCAGCGGCCCCTCAGATGACGTGTTGCTGCAGGGCTATGAGCGCGAGGAGGACGGCAGTGGCTCTACGGCTGGCTCCTTAAGCTCCCTGTACTCGTCCAGCAGCGATGACCAGGAGGACGACGTCTGCCTCGATTATGTCCATGAATGGGGCCCTCACTTCAGAAAGCTGGCAGACATTTGCGCCGGATGTGACTACGAGGGAACCTGTGCCCCGCTGGCCATAACCCCCTCATAAGTGTTTTAACAAAGGATTCAAATTATGGTTGAAATCAAATCAAATGTGCTCACATGTATAGTTACTGACTGGTTATTTGAATGATTATGTCTACTACTTTTGTTTCACAAGTTAATGTATTGGGTCTGATTCTGATTAATTATTACTACATAATATTCTTGTTGTACTTGATTGGGTTTTAGACTAGTTCCGTTCTATTTTAGAAAAGCCTCCTGCGGACAGACTGTGTTGAAAACTAGCACGAGTGCTATATACACTTGCATCTGGTTCATCCAATGTGATTGTGATGTCCATGTTAAATAAATAAACAACATAACATATATACTGTAAGTGACGACTGGGCATTTTCTTCAACACTTGTGCTTCTTCGTTTGACAGTTAGAAAGAATATCTCATCATCCCTTTGATTTTTTCTTTTTTTTAAGATAGTATGTAAGAAAGCTGAGATGGAAGGCGTAGATGGAGCAATTTATAACCCATTTTCAAAAATTGCTTTAAAAGTCAATTCACTATTGTTATTATCTCCATGGCCATCTCTGAACTTTCAACTTTTTGAGCGGTGGTTACACCGTCTCCTATACGTGGCCGTGTGTGTATGCGTGTGTGTGTGCGCGTGTGTGCGTGTGTGTGTGTCTGTATGTAGCCTGCAGGCCTGCAGTACCTTTTATGACCACACATGTTAAGGGAGGGGCGCTGTTGTTCAGGCCAGGCCAGACCAGGCACACACACACACACGCACACACACACACACACACACACACAGGGGGGAAGGGGGGGGGGGGGGGGGGGGGTAAACCACCGCTCAGTTCACACGGGTGTGATTTTCTACTAAGTGATGGCTTTGAACTTTTCAAAGCACTAAAGACAATTGTCATAATGTGGATATCATATTGACGTCATCCACATTATTCATTTCATTTGCTGTCAGCCACTAACTGGCTGTAGTATTTTTATTTTTTAAATAGAAGATTTGAAGGGGACATGGACTTCAGTCTTGCCACGGACACGTTTGTTGGTGTACAGACACATTGGTGACCCTTGGCATTGGTTTAAAGATGGGGAGGTAAAAGTTCAGAGGGCTCTATTTTCATCCATGCCTTACCCCTTATCCCTAAACCATTTTGAACTATTTTCAACAATATTTTTGATTATTTCAAATAGCTGATCTACAAGCTCACAACGTGCCGATGTACATCGGCTATTTGAAGTATTTTAAAATGTTTTTAAAAATAGTAAAACAAAGGCAAAGAAGTTCATAGCGATAAGGGGTAAGGCATGTATATCTGAGAATCTCAACAAAAGACACCGTTGTCTACATGACAAGAAAGAGACACTGGTGTCTACATATTGACAAGAAAGAGACAGTCAGCTAGGGCATTAAGGCCACTGTGGCCTCAGGACATGCCATTTTTTGGAGGGGCACAAGGCCATGAGGGGCAACGACGGCCATGGCCTCCCTGAAATTCCTGCCCTGGTTGTAAGTCACTCAACTTTGATTGGCTCCCACAGAGTTTCACCAGAGGTGTTCGATTGGAAGTAATTGAGAGGTGTTAGATTGGAAGTAATTGAGAGGTGTTAGATGACACCTTATATGAACACATGGTGAAGAAAGACATTCATTTCCATCTCCACCATCATGGAGGTTGTGGGTTCGATACCACTGTGGTGCTACTGGAGTTTTGGGCCTACTGGATTTTTGAGCCCCCATCCTCCCGGTGGGGGCTCCGGGAGGATCAGTAGAGTAAAACAACAGCAGTGACAACACAGAAATGTCTGTGGGGAGGAATTAATTGGCCTAACGACTTCGGGAGACATCTTTAAAAAAGATTAAATTGTAAAGGCAGCACTCATTTGCATACCAGCATGCCACAGGTATCACTTTAAAGGAGTAGTTCACCCCCAAAATGACTTTTTTTCTATTGATTACTCACGCAATGGAGACTAGAGTTCAATAATATTTTTAGTTTTTTGTCACATTCCTAAGACAAAAATGTGATAACAATAAATTTACCCCCATTCGTTCCGGATGGGGACCCGTTTCGAAACGGGTCCTCATCCGGAATCAATGGGGGTAAATTTACTCGAATCAAATTTTTGTCTTAGGAATGTGACAAAAACCAAAACATATTATTGAACTCTACTCTCCATGGCATGAGTAATCAATAGAAAAAAAGTCATTTTGGGGGTGAACTACTCCTTTAAGAAGTGTGATCCTTGATCCTCAAACATAGGTCTAGACAACTTATTTGTTCAGTTAGGTGTAATATTGGCTGATTTATTATATATAAATAGATGTTTCGATAATGGTGGCAATAATTTACATATAAATGGGTCATTTTGACAACATTTTAACATAGCTTTTTTAATTTTTTTATCTAGTAACACTGATTAGAATTATATTTCCGGGGGGTGCATTCTTCCCACTAGACTAAGTGTAACATGGAGTTTTAAACAGTCTGGAATGTAAAATCTCTAGTAGATGTGAAAATGAAATTCCCCCTTGAATAAAGTAGAGAACATAAGTTTATTTTGTCAGTTTCACTTACAGTATGGTAGATAGATTTTGGAATCGTGTGCTTCATCCATGCACTTTTTCTTTGGTTAACAACTTTTTGTAAAAAAGTGTTTCTCTTCTATAAGATGCGTCCATGTTTGCTGCATTCTCTGGAATTGGAACATCTTGTCTTATTCTCCAGAATTACCCAATGCAAGCGCAGGAGAGAGCAATTGTGCTCTACTGTATGTGTGTAAAGCATTACATTTTCGACCCACTTCAATGTGTGTTTGAGAATTGTTGCGACCGTAGGTCGCATTTACTATCAAAACCTCCACCGGCTGTCCGTGAGTGAGTCAGTCCGTCACAAGTCACACTCTTGCCCTGCTCATATCTCCGCAACCGTTGCCCCCATCCACGCCAAATCTTGCACACACACTCCTGACCTGCCAAACTACTACCTCCAAGGACCCCCGCAGCTCCAGGGACCCCCAGGTCCCTGGGGGACCCCCAGGTCTAATTTTGCCCTGCTCCTATCTGCACAACCGTTGCCCCGATCCATGCCAGATTTTGCACACACACTCCTTGCCTGCCAAACTACAACCTCCAAGGACCCCCGGAGCTCCAGGGACCCCCAGGTCCCTGGGGGACCCCCAGATGTAAAAAATGAACAAATGGGCAAAAATGACCAAATGACCACCCCAACGGGGCTGCTCACGGGGAATTCCTGGGGACCACCCACTCCTGGTGCTCCAGAACGGATGCAAAAGTGGTGGCGCCCCCAGTGGAGGACCCCCTCCACTGCAGCTCACATAAAATGCCGTAACTCCTACAGATTTTGCCCTAAAATCACGAAAATCACTACACAGCATGTCTACACTCATGTCACATGGATCAGGAAGATTTAGGAAAAACAAATTTCTGCCCTATTTGTGGAGATAAGCGACCTACGGTCGCTTATCTCCCGATTAGGGAGTCTTACTGGTCTGTGAATAGGGAGGTTTGTGTGGGTGCGCTAATCAATATACTTCACCCAACTCAGTGTGACATTGCATACACAACATGACACGTATTGTACTCTCTTGTTCACACACACACACACACACACACACACACACACACACACACACACACACAAACACACACACACACACACACAAGCGCACGCACGCACGCACGCATGCACACACACACACACACACACACACACACACACACACACACACACACACACAACACATGTTAACCTGTGGTGTCATTACCTTAGCACATCTCATTGATTTCCTGGGTGGAACTCGAATGGCGGTGTCCAATTTATTGCGATGTTCTTTCTCTACCATGGTTACATGTCACATGCATGCCCGCATGCATTCTAGCTCATTCGTTTGCAGGAGGTGCACGAGGGTCTGATGTACAAACTGTTAGAAAGCGGCATCGGGGAAAAAACATTTGCATTTGTGCATTTGTGCATTTGTTAGTGTACAAATGTACACTAACAAATGCACAGTTAAAATAGGCTAAAAACACACAGACTTCTTTCCCCAAAGCCGGGGAGTTAGACAGGGATGCATGCAGCCTGCATGAATTGGCAAAAACGAACAGTCTACAGCACCATGCAGGTATCACCCTAGCCAAAACAGAAGTCAAATGCTTTTTGCAGATGATCTGCTGCTGTCTCCAACCAAAGAAGGACTGCAGCAGCAACTTGATATCCTGCACGAATTCTCCCAGACGTGGGCCCTAGACAGTAAACCTAACCAAGACTAAAATCATGACATTTCAAAAAAGATCCAGCCGCCGAAATACTCTCTAAATACAATCCCATTAGAACAAACAAAAATACCTGACCAAGGTCACCAACCCAATACAAAGACAAATCTTGACTAGGTACTGACTGTGAGCACAGTCTTGCGACCCAAGCACAGATCATAACCACCCGAGGAGAGTTTGAAAACATGACCAATGATAAAAACTCCCATTGAAGTACAACAATGTGCAAACACAGAAGCAAGATGTGATAGGAGAAGGATATCAAATTCCATTCTGTACACCCCTGCACTGTCTGCATTGAGTAACCTCGATACAAGAAAAACTCCAAACTCAAACTTTTACTCTTTGTACATTTTGTGTTGATTGTATTGTTTTGTTCAATCGTATTGTATTGTGTACACTTCTGCTCTGGCAATGTAAACGTATGTTTTCTCATGCCAATAAAGCCCATTGAATTGAATTGAATTGATTTCTCTTTTTTTAATGAATGCCTCTTCGGAATTCACAGCTTTCGATGACGGGCCGTACAAGACATAATCAATTCTGGCACTATCCGCATACACAGTCTCCTTTCTTTCACATAACATATACGAGTGAAAATGTCTGAATGTGAAAGGACAGAGTGTGTGTGTGTGTGTGTGTGTGTGTGTGTGTGTGTGTGTGTGTGTGTGTGTGTGTGTGTGTGTGTGTGTGTGTGTGTGTGTGTGTGTGTGTGTGTGTGTGTGTGTGTGTGTGTGTGTGTGTGTGTGTGTGTGTGTGTGCGCGTGCACACTGCGTGTGTGTGGTGAGAGAGAGTGAGTGCCAAGATGAATTATATCATAGCTTTTCGTTCCCCAGTGCACAGATGTGACTGCAGCACAACACTGGTTTGACCGACATTGAAATGGACAGGGGATTCAACACCATTTTATCACATACTCTCTCCTCGCCTAGCCTATCTTCTCTTTGTCCATCCTCCCTTCCCCTTCTTCTGTTCTTTGCTGTCTTCGGCTGCCCCATGCTGCATTATTACAATCTTATTCATGCTTCCATGCTTTCCTATTATATCTCATCTCATTTCCTGTTGCCATCTCTCTTTTCCCCCCACTCTCCCCACTCTCCCATCCCCTCCCTTCAATTCAAATTCAAATATAACATTTACATTGCCCATCTCTCTTTCCCTGTTTCCTGTCTATCTCCATAATTGTTCCCTATCAATACAGGCAGAAAAAGACCCTCCCAAGAAATATATATAATACTTTTATAGATACATAGACAGACAGACAGACAGACAGACAGACAGACAGACAGACACTTTTCAATGTATTAAATTAAAGGTTTGTGCTCTATTTGTACGTACAGTGGTTCTATATGCCAAGATCAGTATGTATACACACATGATTCATATGCTTTCCTTATTTTAAGTCGCTCTAGATTAAGAGCATGACCGTCTGATAAATGCCAAATTGTAAATTGTAATTAGGCCTATCCACTGTAATTGTATCCATTGAACAGCATACAACTCTTATCTGTGTTTGCTACTTCACCCAGCAGATAAGGGATTTTATTATTATGAGTCATATTTTCAAACTCTCTTTGGGTGGCACATTTGGCAGGTAGTTGAAAGTACATCTTGTAATGGGTGTACTGCACAGTCTGTCTTCAAGCCTGCTCACTGGGTACATACAGTACTTTGATTTTGAATCAGTCAAGTCAATAGCATTCCAGTTTGCTCTGTATTGTTACTCTTCGACCTTAAAGGAGTAGTTCACCCCCCCAAATGTTTTTTTTGAGCGGTGGTCACACCGTCTCCATAGCGTGGCCGTGTGTGTAGGTATGTTTGTTTGTTAGTTTGTTTGTATGTGGGTGGGTCTGTATGTAGCCTCAAGCCTGTGTAGTACCTTTTCTGACCACACATGTTAAGGGAGGGGCGCTGTTGTCCAGGCCACAGGGTCAGAATCAATGGGGATAAATTTACGGTCAAGGGTCAAGTACATTTACTTGACCCTTACTTGACCCTTGATGATCTACAAGCTCACAACGGTTGGATCGGCAACGCGACGTGAGCTTGTATGTCTGTTGTTAACCGGAAGTGGTCCCGCAGATAATGCTACAGTAAATTCTCGCGGAAACAGGTATATATTTTTGTCTTATGAAACTTATTGTACAGAAGTCTCCATGGCATGATTAATCAATAGAGAACAAGTCATTTTGGGGGTGAACTGCTCCAATAACTCCCACACAGAACTGGGGCTGCAACTATCCATTATTTCCTTAACAATTATAACTATTGATTACTTTTTCAATTAATCAAATAATTAAGAAACAACTAATCAAGAATCAATGTTTAAAAGAAAGTACATCAAATAACTACTTGAACACAATTCATACTTTGTTGCCCAACCCAACTGTGTTTTTTGATTGATTGAATGTTTTATTAACAAGATTGTTAACAGTACAAGCAGTACAGTCTAAGGTTATGCTAAAAGGGTAACACAATTCATCGATCCATTGTATTGTCATTCAAATGTAATGGAAATAGCAGATCGTCCATTTTCATTATTTCATTATCGATTATTCTTCATAATCAAAGTTTGATTAAGTGTTGCACCTCTACACAGAACATTTATATTTAATGGGTATTGTAGTGTATAGGTATTGTCCCTCCCTCCCTTGTACATACAGTACACCGTTGTTGCAACAGGCACGGTTACCACATCTATCTACAGTATGTACTGCATAGATGTGGTAACCAGTGTTGATTTGACACGCAGCGCAACACATTGTGAGCTTGAAGATCTGCCATTTTCAGAGTGCAATGCCTGAATGTAACCAAGCATGAAATGACTGGTCTTTTAGTCCCTCCCTAACATTTAGTCTATTTTTTTCATTTGTTGACGAAAATGTCAATATATTTAGTCTAGTTTTAGTCATCATAGGTTAGTTATAATTTAGTTTTCATCAGTGAAAAAAGGTAGTCGATGGAAATATTTTGTCATAGCTTTAGCCGACAAAATTAATACCATTTGCCATTTGCGGATTTCTAAAGAAAAGAAAAAACACATTCCCATTTAATTGGCAGAATCCGTGTGAACACCATACATACTGTCCTCCTAATACGAAAAATAAAATAAAAAAGGTTATTGAAAAAACACGGCCTCCTCAGTCCTCACATACTCTATTAAGACAGTATGAGTCACCATAACCAAGGACGGTTGTTTTCCATGAATCTATCATGGTTAAAAGGGAGTTGGAAGTTACAATGGGTTTGTTTGTATAGGATGGGGGCGTATCTGACTAAATGAATATCAAATATCTAAATACTGAATCAAGCATTCAGATCAAGCATTCAAATCCAAATATTTAAAGTGAAATAGCCATTTAATAGGGCTGCAACTATTGGTTATTTTCTTAATGATTATTCCATCAATTACAGTGTTAAAAAAAGGAAAATATCATTTACACCTGTAATAGTGTGATCTGACAATAAAATGTATTTCGATTCTGGTGATTGCCTCCCCAAATGACCAGACATTTATATTGACCTAGAATTCACAAGGAAAATGTTTGTTTATTGTAAATTCATACATTGGTTCAAAAACAAGATGCATAAATGAATAGATATAATAGAACAGTGGTGATGCAGCGGGTGTGATCAGGTCTGATCAGTTCCTCTCCTGGGGAATTGATGGTCAGACCTTCATAGTTCTGCTGCTCCAACGTTCCTCTAGCCTGGGTACCAGCCTGCTAAACTACGTTCAGTGGACTGGTTTTGTCACTTTGCTTCTCAGTCTGGCCAGGCTCCTACTGTATCTCCAAAGGAGGCAGGACATAGAAAACGAGTGGAAACCACTCGCAGCTATTGATTGGTCTGTGGTGCGGGGCTGGACAAATACACCAGTGTGTATTGGCTGGCTGATGACGTAGCTACCCTAACCCTACTCTGATTCGCTGGAACAACATCCAATCAGCAACGACGTCGCCTATGTAACAGGTGATGTTCGGAAATACGAGGAGGCTTGACAGACTGAGAAGCGAAGTGACAAAACCAACCCACTGAATGTAGAGTAGCAGGCTGTCACCCAGGCTAACGTTCCTCGATCTGGCTTCCATTACAGAGAGAGCTGGATACACAAACACACACACACACACGGGATGGACGATTGTGTAATGTGTGTGAGAATGTGTGAAACTTTATGTGGGGGTAGTTTATAATAATGGTGGTATATGCACAGAGTTTGTTTTTTTAACAATTAGATTCATGGGGTTATGCTCGCCATGCTATGTGCACTACATAAAAACAGGGTCCATACATCAGTTAGTCTGATTAAGCTCTACTTTATGCTTCAATGTACAATAGCGTTGCAGCGTTGCAGCGGTGTGTGTGTGTGTGTGTGTGTGTGTGTGTGTGTGTGTGTGTGTGTGTGTGTGTGTGTGTGTGTGTGTGTGTGTGTGTGTGTGTCCTTCCAGCTCTCAATCTAAGCTCAGGATCCACACTGGGAGACCTCCAGCCTGGCGTCTGGATTAGGCGGCATGGGTTCAGCACTGAAGCCCTGAGCCTCCACACCGCTCTCCTTCATGTCCTCCTTCATTCCTGTACAGACAGACAGAGTGAGAAGGAGAGAGAGACATTATTAGACAGTGCATTTTACCGTTTCCTGTTGTCCACACTTAGTACTGTATGTGAACGGTCACAGCTTGTCCGTATGTGTGTATCTCTGTGTGTACCTGTGTGTGTCTGTGGTTCTATGGGTTTGTCGCTCTGACATCATGCTATGACGTCACTGTGATGTCAGGGGAACTACTCTTAACAGAATGGGTTTGCCGCTCTGACATCACACTCTGGCTTCACTGTGATGTCACCCTAACAGAATCCCTTTTATGCCCATATATGGAGTTCCCTGATATCAATATTAACACACACACACACACACACACACACACACACACACACACACACACACACACACACACACACACACACACACACACACACACACACACACAAACACACACACAAACACTCACAATGTGTGAGCTTGTAGGTCAGCTATTGTCATGAAATGTAGGGCGTGTTCTCTCTAACTATTTGTACTCTGTGTTCAGTACGAGAAACTTTAGCTTTACAACCAACCTGGTGTTCTGGATAGGCATATTGTTAACATACGGTGCTGGGAGGCCACTTGTACATACTTTAGTGTAATATTATTGTGCTGTGGTGAAGTCAAGTAGCCTATAGGGAAGTGTGGAGATATGCTGCATAATTCCTCGCTGTAATTCATATGAAAGGTGGAAAGGTGGAGAGAGCCCTCGAGCGGAAACAGGGTTTCCAATAATGCCAGGTTTGTTTCCATGCAGCCGAGATGAGATGTGTCTCAAAAGCTGTATTTGTATTTTCAAGTGTGGTGTGACCGACCGTGCCCTAATAATAATTACATTCTACTTTTGGTACTTTAAGTACATTATGATACCTATACTTTTGTACTTTTACTCAAGTAAAATGTTGAATTCCGGACATTTACTTACTACAGAGTATTTCTACATTGCGGCATTGATACTTTTACTTAAGTAAAGAATGTGAGTAATTTTACCTAGCCTGATTTCAGACTCTACGCTGGAGAGAGTGGGCGGGTCTATTGGCTGGAGCCAGGCAAAATTTTACCACCCACTGTTGGTTCGGTTTCCCTCACCTTTGACCTGGTTACATGATGCAGTGGTGGGTTTCTCCGGGTGGTCTCCTCCTGCGATTGCAGCCCGGATCTTCTGCGCCACGTAAGAGCAGGCTGCGGAGGGGGGTTACAATGGATTACTCTCTCTCTCTCTCAAGACAGATTCATGTAGTGTTGTCAGTAGGAATACACACAAAAACACCCGGGAGGTAGTGGACTCAGAAAAAGGAGGAGAGAAACTGAGTTCCTTTTTTCTACACAAAAAAGGAGGTCTTGCCCCCAGAGGTGAAAACAAATGAACACCAGTCTGGTTTATTTATTTTTTGATCTATTATGTTACACATAATAAGAATAATGGTCTTCGGTGCTGTATAACCTCACCAGACACATTTACAATGAAAGGCAACTATTTACTATAAGCTAAAATAAGCTATAGGGAAAATATACAGTACCATATGCAATAAAAAATGTGCACTATAATGCAGGGTTTCTCGAAGTGGGTGACACCCTAGGGTGCCATGACGCAAGTCCAGGGGTGCTGCAGAATCCTATAATAATATTAACAGACTTGGGCTGTACTTGGGTTAGCGTGTTATGTTAAATCTCCTTTTTATTAGTTATTTTCAATCTGTCCCAATGGAAACAGATATATCTCAAGTTTTCCTCATGACAAGGCACACTGCCCCCACTGCTATAGAGTGGGGGAAGAGTGTGGGAAGATTTAAATAATTATAGCATATATGACATACAGTAAATGTAAGGTGCTAAAAGGGTGCTGTGGATGAAAAACTGTTATTTACGTTATTTACAGGGGTTACAAAGATGAAGAAAAAAAAAAGAGAGGGCCAATCAGGTGGAGTTAGCTGGTTTGGCAGAACGTGTCGAGTTAGGAGGTTTTGTCCCAAGCACTTTTTACTACTTTCCATTGTTTCAATATTATTTACTCGAGTTAAGAGGTTTTGGCCAGACAGTGATGATATGAATTAACTATACCTGTATAGATTTGTATTATTTGCGAGCTATGTCAATAACTTGATCAGAAAAATAAAAGACGTATCACACGTTTTCTAATGCAACACTTAATTGTATTGAGGTATCTAAGGAGCACTGGTGACAATGGAATGCAGGTCAGCAACTCTTCTCTGTGCTCTTTATAGTGAGCACATCGAAAAATAAGAAATCAGAAAATGTGAGATTTGTTGTCTTCTTTTTTCCCCCTTTTCTTTCCTCCCACTGCTTGCCGCTGCTGTTGTTGTACTCTATACTGGCTCACCTGCCAGTGAGGAGGACGTAAGACTAGGGCCTTTGTCCTACTCCTCCTGCTCAACATCCCCGGCTGACAGGTGCCACCCCCAGTACCGTACGAGTATGTGCAGTGATAAAATATCACCCTCCCTGCCCGGCTTCTATTTTTTTCCTTCATATTATCATGTTATATTATCATTAAAATCGTAATGTTTTGCAGATGACCGTGAAGTGGCAATTTAAGGACTTTTAAGATCTTTTTAATACCTAAAGAAAAGAAAAGAAAGACCATTACTGCATCAAAATTATTCAACAAACTGTACTATACCTGTCAAACAATGGCCAAATTGTCAATAATAAAAGAAAGCGTTTGAAAAAATTCCCTTCCTGTAGATCAGCTAATTCCACAATATTTATCTGTGGAACCGAGTCAAACTAAATGCAATGCCTCAACTTCTACAATTCCAAGTGCTTGTCATGGTGGGGGGTTCCCAGTTCAAATATGATTCTTTTGGGGGGTCACGGCCTGAAAAGGTTGAGAACCACTGCTCTAGGACATGACGTATCAGATTCAGACCTCTCCTTGTTCAATAGGCTTCTTTTGAGTGTCATGGGGAACTGTGCTTCTGATCCAACATTCTGCACATTCCACCCAGCAGCATACAAGACAAGATACTGTCAACGCGTCCTTCATGCATTTTGCCCACAGTCCATCATGTGTTTAGCGCTGCCAGCAAATCTCTTTTTGTTAGCCAAATTCAGGCTGAAAAATGTTAACTTGTGCAAAAGTTGTCACCCCATTCTAATTAATTTGTTCAGAAGTACACACAAAAAACATCTGTAATCATTTTATTGAGGCAGAGAGAGAGAGACAAAGAAATATCTGGTGGGATTATTATCATGATTATTATTTATTATTATTACAAAATAAATAATAGTAGTATTCCCTTTCGTACAGTTTTTCTATATTTAATTTGGCACAAGAAAACTGTGACCAAACAGCACATAACCACAGAAACATCCACTATTTATTTAAGAGGACGTCACTTCTTTCGCTGTCTGCAAACATTTTTAACAACCATTGACTTTATTTTTCAAGAGCTTGAAACTAATCTGTCATTCATATCCCGAAGGCACAGTCAGACCTGTCACGATATTCTGCTGAGTCATTCCTTCAACACAAACTGTCTCTTTGTTTTGACGTTTATTTTTCCTTGTCTTTTTTTTTATCGGTTCTTCTTGGTTATACATTCCAGTGCTTCACCTTTCACTTGTTAGTCACGTTAGTCACTTCAGAAGGTGTAAAACACTTTTAAACTTAAAAGTTACTTTAAAAACTTTAAATAGTGTCTCTTACTTGAGTAGTACAGTAGATACAGGGATTTGAACACTCACTGCTACTCAACTGTAGATTTCATATCAGAAATATATGTGGTTCATATCCTAAATTGAACCTGAAATCCAGTCCACAAGACCGATTACATTATCTTACAGTAAAGGCTGTTGACTGGGGTCCCCCAGGGCTCTGTACTTGGCCCCCTCCTTGTTACCTCTACACCAAATCCCTTTGCTGAAAATAGCACATAAATGAAGCTCATGTGTTGTTTTGCGACACCTTGTGACACAATGAGTTTGTAGATCTGATATTTTTGCAGAATATTCACCCCCATAATATGGTTGCTGTAGGGTTCAAGTGGTTAAAAAATGGATTAACCAAGTGTTCATAACACAACTGTAATAGTCACTGAATTGATCAAATATAAAGACTTACCGTTTATGATCAGTCACACCATTTCACACAGATTGAAGTACACGAGCAGGTTATAAACCCTGATTTATTACTTAAGGTTTAGTAGATATCGTTTGAGCTTTTGTCTGTTTGCTCCCAAGTGTCATCTGCAGTTGCTTCCCTTCCTCAAAAACAAAGTTAACCCCTCCCCATGACAGCCTGACCACTCCCCCTGACAACCCGACCACTCCCCCTGACAACCGGACCACTCCCCTGGGCCCTGACAATCTGAACTCTTTCAGCTTGTAAGGGTGAGAGAGGAATTTGGTCTATACGATGAAGATGATTATGTAATATATGATTGATAAAACTGTTACATTCATAGGCCTATAGCCTTCCCTGGGTTAATCTACTAGTATAGTATTCACAGGGCCTCACTGTTGGTGTATAGTACAACTGCACACTGAGTTCTTTCCTGAAGCCTGAGGACAAGCTGTGGAATGCAGTGTTGTTCTGTGGAGAGATTGTACTCCGTCAGTTCATTGTTGTCTCCACCAGGCTGAAAGGCATGGCCGAGACTATGTTTTGTGTGTGTGTGTGTGTGTGTGTGTGTGTGTGTGTGTGTGTGTGTGTGTGTGTGTGTGTGTGTTTGTGTGTGTGTGTGTGTGTGTTTGTGTGTGTGTGTGTGTGTGTGTGTGTGTGTGTGTGTGTGTGTGTGTGTGTGTGTGTGTGTGTGTGTGTGTGTGTGTGTGTGTGTGTGTGTGTTAGATATGAATTATGATACATAATTCTGGTTTGTGTATGACGCTCATATGACCATATAAGGTTATATATTATGAACTGAACTTACAGTATATAGGAGACCACATTTTGGTCGGATACTGTAGGGTCAGGCTAAAGATTACAGGTCATAATAACTTTGGTTGCCCCGACTGTAATCATGTTTTGTTGCCCCGACTGTAATCATGATATACTGTATAAGTCACTAGTGGAAAATTACAAGCACTACGTGGCACTACTTCCTTGTTATGATATGGGAACGAATCAATAAGTCCCACGATTCTTACTGTCATAAACTGTACTCTTTATATACTGTTCTCCTCCATCTTGGAGGAGAGAGAGATTTAGAAAGCTGCCGCTATGGTAGCTCACTGTTTGTCTCCTCTGTCTGACCCTCTCTAAATACAGCAATCTAAAATATATAGTCCTTTGGTCTCTGTGTTTTATTTTAACTATGGATTTATAGATCCATATTTATCTTTAATAATTTATCTAATAGTGTGTGTGTGTGTGTGTGTGTGTGTGTTTGTGTGTGTGTGTGTGTGTTGTTTGTGTATGTCTCCGTCCGTCTATCTGTTACCAGCTAATCTCCGGCATGTGGCACTGTTGGCCCAGTCGCTGCCAAACTGTGCAGTGTGCACAGATTGCACACACACTCCCTGGATGCCAATTCAGAACCTCTGCCCCACATTTTTCACATGGAGCTGTCCTAGCACCACCATGAGGCTAGTTTTTGCTAAACACATTTTTTGACAGTACTCCCACAGATTTTGTCAAAAAAATCATGCAAATCGGTAGACAGCGTACCTCAGCCTAATACGACTAGAACGAACACTGTCCAGCACATCACAGGAACAGGGACAACAATAGTTGTAGGAGAGAGATGACACTGGAGCAGCTCGGACCCGGTGTTTTGCTGTCAGTGTGTTAGTTCCTTACGCAGGGGGGCCAGGGGAAAAATCTGCCTAAAATGCATGCCCAAATTGGAACAGTTGTGGACACAAAACTACAATGATTGTGGCTACTCTTGACCCACCAAATATAAGCTAACCCCTGAAAGTTCACAAATGCATCACATTTCTCTTACCAAATTGTAATGCTGTGATCACTTACTAGGGAAAAGAGGATTGAAAAAGACCTCCGCCTATGGAAAATTTGCATTCTGAATAGTGAAAAAGACTCAAGACCTCATTGGAGACATATATAGGGAATAGAGAAATTGTCCATCAAGGTGTCATCAATTGATAGGCAAAATCTTATGAATATATTTCAAACTATGTAAACTCTACAGATGTTTTAGTGAGAGTAGTGCTGTAATATTAGTAATGTAAAAGTATAGGGTGAAAAAATATAAAAACGAGTACAAATAATGTGTAATAATAACGTAATGTGAGTAATGCATGGATGAAAAATACAATGGCAGCTGATTATGTGCTGTAGTTCCCCTGGCTGTAGCAGAATCAACATTGAAAATTTAATTTGATTTTGTCTCTATTGATTTATTGACCAATAACAGAACAAAAACAGTTGTGTGACTGGTTATGGGAAGCCGGCTTCCCATATGGGGCTTAAGTGGTTAACCCCTTGAATCCATATGTGTGTGTGTGTGTGTGTGTGTGTGTGTGTGTGTGTGTGTGTGTGTGTGTGTGTGTGTGTGTGTGTGTGTGTGTGTGTGTGTGTGTGTGTGTGTGTGTGAGAGAGAGAGAGAGAGAGAGAGAGAGTGGTGCATGCGTAAATCTAACCTCAGTAACCCTAACTAAATTCGGACTAATGAACCTTCGGACTAATGAACCTTCGGACTAATGGGCAGTCCCCTCAAGTTCAACCTATAGATTTGGCTCAAATGCGTTGTCCTATACCTCTAACATGTGGAACCATATACAAGCCCTAAAGGAGTGTACATCCCTAACTTCCTTCAAAATCGGTCTGAAAAGTCCGCTTCAGAAGGCTGCATGCTACTCGAATCCTGTAATAGACTTGGGGAGGGCAACTTTGATGATGGAGAGGGCCACTATATTTTCACATTCACTTGAGAGGGCTACAATGCATAAGTCAAAAATAGCTATTTTTTTTCAATTGGAAACATTTTTATTTAATTTCAAATGCATTTATATGTTCTTATGTTAACTTTATGAACTCATACAAATACATGTATGGACAAGTAGTCCAAAAGTTTTATCTTTCATAACATAATTGTAATTTCAAAAAAATCGCTCTAAAAATCGTTAGCCTCCGTGACCGGAGCGACCGGACCGATTTGACTGTAGCACCGGTGAACACAGTCCGACGGGAAAACCGGTATAACCGAACATTGGTTCCGGCCACCTTAACGTTAATAATAAACATTTGTTTATACACTTCCCTAGATAGCGATCGCCAGGGCTCGGAAGTGTTATAGCATGTTAGCAAAAAGGCCTGGCCAAAATGTAAACAACTAGGCCCCGATCAAAAAAAATGGACGTGTCTCTTCCTTCTTCTATTTGTCGATCAGATAGTAGGAGAACACCACCTGGTGGTCTTCAAAGGCCATTGCACTCTAGAGAACACAGAGTCCCATTGACAGCATAAACATATCATAATGATCAAGACATCTTACACATGTTCTATTGAAGCCCAAATCTAATGATAGGATTTATATATATAAATATACATTTTTTCCTTTGTAAGAGGGGTAGTGTGGCTTTCGATAGAAGCATAGATTTATATATGTAATTTAAAGTTATACCATGTAACTTTTTTTATAAAACAAATCTTAAAATTGTCCTAACTGTTAAATCGCTAAAGTTTTAGAACACCCACTCCGTTATTTTCAGCTTCTGAAGCCTTCTCTTTATATGTTTTCTACTTAGCCGTGACAGGGGCGGGATTTCCCGGCAAAATTACGTCATCATACACTACCGGCCAATCACAGCGAGGGTTATACACTGCCGGCCAATCACAGCGCATCTTGAAGTGGGGTCGCTATCACAATACGGCGGCCATATTTGTAGGCGCCCGTGTAGCTTGCCTCAACATAACAACAGCATTTACTAGGGTGAAGGAGTCCGATTCTCCCGTTTCTCCGGAATGCCTGAACGCACAGGAACCAGGGACCCCTCTAAAGATAGATCTCGGTGAGGTGGAGGCAGACACAGGGGTGTGAGGCCCGGTTTGCTATAGAGCTACTGACCTCTAGGTGAGCAACTTACACAGTATAGCTTTAAGTACAAAATATGATTTTGGCCCCCATAAAAAGGTAAAATTAAACAAAATGGATGGCACCAGTTTTGTAGATTTTTGAGCGGTGCAAACCGCTCCTATATTTCACTTTCGGTTTATCTAGTTAAAACATATTAGCACGGGACGATTCTTTCTTTCTTCATCGATTGGCTAGTTGAGTAACTAAACATTAGAATCGACCAATCAGAAACCGTTCTACTCATGACGACATGTGTTAGCCAAACAGAACAGACCAATCAAATGCTGTGTTGTTCATGTTAATTTAGATCTGTCTTGGCCATTACACTTGCACTTGAGACCGGTTTAAAGTTCATGAAAGGTCCAGGCGTAATGGCCAGGTTGTTTCATATCCTGGACCTCTCCTAAACCTTAAACTAACAGATTGAACACCACACAGGATTCAAAACAGCAACCACGCTACATTGCCCTTGCAGGCTATGATTACTGTTTTGAATCCTGTGTGTTGTTCAATCTGCCAGTTTAAAGTTTAGGAAAGATTTGTGGCAGGTTCAAGTTCAGGAAAGGTCCTTCCATCTTTCTGTCTGTCTGATCCCCTCTCCGTTCTGCCCTCTGTCTGTTTTGTTTGAGCTTCTGGTCTGGACTGCATATTATTTTTCTCTTCTATTCACTCTTTGACTGCCACCAAGCTGTTAATGGCCAGGCTGTTTGTCTGACCTCCTGTCTGTTCTCCCTCTGTTTCCCTCTTGCTTTATAACCCACAAGAAGCTCTATTTGTCTCTATCTGTTTTCAGACAGCGACATTTAAGAGTTTCTCCTGCATCTCGGCTACTCCAAATGGAGTTTCTGGTGACACATAAATGTGCACATGAATGTACACGATAAATTGTTATTTGGTCTGGTCAAGGATACTAACAAACCTGGCTGGTATGTTGCGCATAATATACTCCTGATGGTGTAACCGACATAAAAAGTCTGACCAACCACATAGTCCCAACCACATAGTCCCAACCACATAGTTAAACCCTGTAGTCTATGATTGCTGTTTCGAATCCTGGTTGGTGTTCGTTTTGAGCTGGTGTAAAGGTCAGGACACACGAAAACCTTATATAGTCTGAGCAGACCTCCAGACTGACATCATACACAACACAAAGAATATTGCCATGCATGCCTATCAACACTGATTCGCGCAGGCGCCCTTGCAGGAATTAGTTTGCACCGCTCACTTCGCACGGGTGCGATTTTTAATAAAGGGTGGCATTCAGTGAGTTAATTTTAAGCTATAATACAGACTGGAGTAATTAAAGCAGAACGTCATGTTTTCATGTTTGGAATTGTAACAGCTGAAATCAATAATATATTTATTCTGATATTGACCTGCAGGCTGCATTACTGTAAGTGAAAGTGGGGGCGTGTGTGGCCCCCGGGCCGCCAGTTGCCCATGTATGGACTAAGCCAATACTTACCTCCCCTTTTCCACTGTAAATATCTTCTACTTCTTTTTATTTTATTTTATTTTCCTTTCCTTTTCTATTCTTCTTTTTTTTTTCTTCTTTGACTGCTTTTTTCTCATTTTGTTATTGATGATGGGCCTATAGCATATATCCTATGCAAAGTAGCCTACTGTGTTCTGTCCGTCTGTCTTTCAGTGTTACTTATATGAGATAAAGTGGTTCCTGTGTAAATAAGCCGAAAGGCTTACTAGGATCTCCTTTTAGTTGACCTTGTACCAGTGATTTGTACTGTACTTTTTTCCCGCGCAACCTTCTAATAAATTATTCAGTCAATCAATAATACCTTCTTCAATCAATCAATCAATCAATCAACACGCACTGTTTCCGTATCCGCTTTAGACCGGATCAGCAACCTGCAATCTCTGCGTCCAGTGGCGTCAGTAAAAAAAAGGCTAAGGTATGGCAACATGACTGGTGTCTTGCACGCACGCCTTCGCGCGCGTGCAAGACACCAGTCATGTTGCCATACCTTAGCAATGATACATTCATTTTAAGAAGTAGGCTACATTCTATTTTCCACCCCATTTCTATGGTTTCTTGGGATGGATATGGCAGCCTGAGCCTGGAATGGTTGTTCAAGAGCTAAACTTGGCAATGCACGTTAGTAAACGTGCCACACCTGCGGAACCTGGGAATATATCATCTTGTCAAGATGGGGAGAATACAAGTGTGGAGAATATGTTAAAGTGACCATTAAATGGAAAATGCAAAATTTAACAACATTTTTGCATTTTGCATTTGTAGTTATTTTACTGTAATTTAACAACATAATAACAAGCACAGATAGACAAAGATACATTCATGGATTTATATTTAAAAGTAACTTTTATTTTCCCCCTGGACCCAGGGTATGGCAGCTGCATGCCCCTGCCATACCCAATTGACGCCCCTGCCTGCGTCGGACAGAGACGCTGTGATTGGCTGGGTCCACGCCTCCAGCCACTACATTGATTGATTGAAGAATTTATTAGAAGTTTGCAATAGAAAAAAGTACAGTTTCATGACAGTACAAATCACTGGTACAAGGTCAACTAAAAGGAGATCCTAGAAAGCCGAGGCTTATTTCCACAGGAACCACACTTTAAGTATCTCATATAACATTGAAAGACAGACGGATAGAACATAGTACTTTATCTAGGATAATATCAGTTTCAAAAGCATAACATCAAATACAAAAGGCAGAATACAAAGAAAAAGGGGGGGGGGGGGGGAGCATGGGGGCTTAGTCTATTTACAAGTCACGGGTAGCTGCTGTCTGAAGGTGACTTTTCATACCAATTTTGAAGGAGGCTAGGGATTTGCTCTCCTTTAGGGCTTGTGGAAGGGCGTTCCACATGTTGATGGTATAGCAGGAGAACGAGTTAGCGCCTTGTTTAGTGTTAAATCTACGCTGATGATGATTAGTGGAGCTGCCTCTGGTGTTATGATCGTGAACATCCTTGACCTTTAAGAAGTAGTTTGTCAGGTACATGGGAATCTTGGAGGTGTAGTGTATCTTGTACACCAGGCCCATTGCAAGATGCTGTACTCTGTCAGCTACTTTGAGCCACCCCACGCTTTCGTGGTGATGCTCGGTAAGGTGGGTCAGAGGAGGGAGACCAAGCACAACCCTAATTAGTTTGTTTTGGGCTGTTTGGAGCTTTAGCTTTAAGGCAGCTGGGGCGTCGCGATACCAGACAAGGACTCCGTAATCAATGAGGGGCCCAATAAGAGCACCTCCTAGTGTCTTTCGGGATTTAATATTGATCAGTGGGGCAACTCTTTGCAAGAAGCGAATTCGTTGATTGACTTTATTGATTACCTTGGTGGTCATTTTTTCACTGGATAGGTTAGCCTCCAGGATGCAACCCAGGTAGCAGATGTGGTTTTTTCTTTCTATCACAGTGTCACCTACTTTAATTGTGAAGTTCTCAACTAGGCTAAGTTTCTGACTAGATCCAAAGAGGATACATTCAGTTTTGCCTAGGTGAATTGAGAGTCTGTTGTCATTGAGCCAGGTGCAGATCTTGTTAAGTTCACAGTTAAGGGCCTTTTCAACCTGCAAAATGTCTCTGCCTGAGACTAGGAGAGCCGAGTCATCCGCGAACAGAAACAGATTGCAGTCACAAGCAGATGACATGTCGTTTACGTATATTAAGAACAACAGTGGTCCTAGTATACTCCCTTGAGGTACTCCACAGTTTACTGGGAGGGGGGGGGACAGGGTTCCGTTGACTTCCACCATCTGTTCCCTCCCCACCAAGTAAGAGTGCATCCATCTCACTGCTGTGCTATCAAGACCAATAGCTTTGAGTTTTTCGATCAGAATAGAATGATCGACGGTGTCAAATGCCTTCTGGAGGTCCAGCATGACCATGCCACAATATTTGCCATCGTGAATTTCACGTTTGATGTAATCATTCAAATAGATGAGGCATGTATCTGTGGAATGGGACTCTCTGAAGCCAGACTGGAACTCGTAGATCAGTTTATTCTCTTCAAGATATTTAGCCACCTGTTCATAGACAATTTTTTCCATTACCTTAGAGATGGAACTAAGGATTGAGATTGGCCTGTAGTTGCCAGGGTCAAGTTTACTGCCTTTTTTGTGCAGGGGGGTTACCTTGGCTAATTTGAAGTCCTGGGGGACATAACCCTGCTTGATAGATAGATTAATAATATGGGTAATGATTGGGGCAATGGTGGCAGCTGAGTCTATGAGAAATTTGGGGGCAATTTTATCATGGCCAGCGGCCTTGAATTGAGGTAGGGTGCGCAGTTTTTTAAACACTTCATCAGTTGACACCGTGGCAAGTTTAAAGTTGTCTTTGCATACCCCAAGGTTCCTGTAGAATTTCAAGATGTGCCTAACACCAAACAGCCCAGATGGAGCGGGCAGTTTATTGACCAGATTTTTGGCCATGGAGGTGAAGTAGATGTTGAGATTTTTGGCTACATCAAGACTATCCGTGAGGAGGGTTATGGGAGTTTGGATGGATATGTTGCTGGCTATGGATCTGAGTTTAGCACCACAGCCTAGCTGGGTTTTAAATAGCTTCCATAGGTCTCGTGGTTTGTGGATGTTTTCCTCAACTTTCTCATCCAAGTAGTTTTTTTTGGCAGAAAGGATTAAGGAGGTTGTCCGATTTCTCAGTTTATTAGCCTCTAAACTGACTATTTCTAATTTGGCTTTAAGGTGTTTATTGGGGCCTTTTTTGAGTTTGTGATTATATTTGCGTTTCTCAGAGTATTTTTTGTCTCTGAGTTTCATTGATTCACAGATTTCCGAATTCCACCATGGCTGTGAGCGGGCTTTAACCCTGACCCTACGCAAAGGAGCCACTTCGTCCAGGGTAGTGTTGAAAATGGATTTAAAGCCTAGCCAGGCTTCATCGACCTGAGTGCTAGCTAGTACTGGGGACCAGTCAGATTTCTCCAGTTTGTGGTTAAAGGCTTCGCTAGAGTAGGTTTTGAGGTTTCTAGCTTCAACTGTTTTGTGGCCGTCAGCTTTGGACTTATGTATTTTGCGGGTGCAGTAAATGATATCATGGTCGCTTAGACCACCACATTCAATAGTCCCACTCGCGGAGACTTTAGATTTGTCTGTGGTTACAATGAGATCTATGGTGGTTTGAGAGTTATCTGTAACCCTAGTTGGCTTGGTGATGAGCTGAGTGAGACCCTGTTGATTACATAGCTTATTGAACTTTTTGAATAGAGGAGCTTCTTTACGAAGCATGTCTGTGTTCCAATCGCCAATAATGTATTTTTCAACATTGTCCACCGGTGCAAGGCTCTCCTCCAGTAACTCATAGAAATCATTTTGGTCGGGCGGTCTATAGATGGCACCGATTAGTATGTTTTTAGCTTTCTTAAGAATCACTTCCACCCATACAGTTTCTAAAGAGCTGTGTTGTAGGTCAGGGCGGGGGATATACTTAATACAGTTATGAACATACATGCATACACCACCACCAAATCTGTTTCTATCATTTCGGATGACCGAGTAGTTGTCAATTTCGATCTGAGAGTCAGTGATAGAGTCATCAAGTTTGGTCTCTGAGAAGGTTAGAAAATGGACCTTACCTTCGTGAACCATATGCTTGATTTGTTCAAATTTAGCAAACAAACTGTTAATGTTTAAGTGCATAATATGAATACCTCTTTTCACAAAGCGGCTGGCAAAGTCCATGGCGAGGTCTATGGAAGTGTTCGCAACGGCGTCGGTGGGGGAGGGGGGGTTGGTTGCAGTCTCTGGGGGCTTCAGAGGGGGACAAAGGGACAAAGGGGTCTCCATGAAAAGTTGGGGGATGGGGTGGTGAGGGCCCGTGGTCACCGATTTAACCCAGGTTGAAAACAGCGCTTTGGCCTTCTCCGTTAGCCAGCGTGGAGCAGAGTTAATGTAGACTCTGTTCTGGGGTGCTGGGTCCATGAGGGGGTCCACCGGGTCCATGAAGGGGTCCGCCGGGTGCGTCTGCAGGTCGGGTGGGTCGGTGGGGCTGCCGGGGTCCGGTGTTGTGTGACTTGCGTTGATGATGCTGGTCTCGTGCTGAGCTAGTCATGCGGGGGCGATCGCCGAGGGTTCACCGGGGGTCCGTGAGCCAGGGGGTCCTTCGACGATCCGTGAGTCCGCGGAGGCGACTGCCGTGTGATCGTCGGAGGTCGGCTGGTCAGGACATCTGGAGTAGCCCGTTGTTAGTCCCTCAGGATTCATCAGTGAGGAGCTAGCTAAGTTAGCATCGTTAGCTTCGCTGATCACAGACAAAGAAGGATCTGCCGTCGTCAATCCAGCTGCAGTAGCGAGAGCAGCTAGTCTTCGGGTCATCTGTCTGGTAGTTACAGGCCCTGGATTCAACTCTATATCACCTGATTGTAGTAATAATAAGAAGATCAAAGATCGACTCATACAACCATTCAGGGGTTTGTCTCTTTTGTTCCGGTTAGCAGCCAGCAAAGATTGAATAACATGAGATCCAAAGCTCGGGTGCTTAGCTACCGTTTTGGCAAGAAGATATAACTCACTGTGTTTTTCGTCCGTTTTGTCCATTTCCCATAAAAGATTCTCGTATTCCATTGGTGTTAGGATCTGTGGTGATTTATAGCATAAATCCGTGATCCATAGTAGAAATAGGAGAAAATGTGGGATGAACCAAGCCTTTGGTGTTTTGGTTCCGGAGCGTGAGCGAAAAACACGTCCTGCCATGGTGATGTCCGGAAGTGAAGGACATCACCATGCTACCAGTGTTGTTCTGATACCACTAGCTGATGCTTCATGATCAAAGTGAAAGCAGTCCCATGCAGGTGAGACTACATGACAACGTAATTATTATTATTATTAAAGTGTTTTAATCAGAAGTGGAGGTGAGTGAAGATAGTCGCTCTCTGACTGCGAGGTTTAATAGTACACATTAGGACGTAATTTTCTGTCGTGGGTGTCGTTTGGTTTGGTCTGAACTTAAGGTTGATGCTACTGAAGCTAACGGTTGCTAGCATTAGCCTTTAAAAACTATCATTTGCGTTCTAGTTGATCAGATGTTCCCTAGTTTAATGAATCTAGAGTAATTATTTGGTAATGAATGTCAGGAGTGGACATGTTAGTCATTGCTGTTTTTTTCCTTTCTTTTCTACCGATCAATGGTGCATTGGTGCTGTTGTTAACTAACTAGCAGTAAGCTAGTGTTGTTGTGTGTTATCAATGATAACACAATGATAACTTATCATTACATTCTGTTAATGAGTCAGAAGTCTGTTATCTGAATAGATATTTTGCAGTGTGTTTTATTATACCAGTGCTGTAAGCACTTGTACTTTATGCAGTAGTCCGTGGTGGAAAAAACTACTCAAATAGTTTACTCTAAGTAAAATAATCCATACTGCAATGTTGCAGAAATACTCTGTTACAACTTACAAGTAAAAGTTCCTGAATTCAAAATTTACTTGAGTAAAAGTGTATTGGCATTAAAATGTACTCGAGGTACCAAAAGAAGAAAGTACTCATTGTGCAGAATGTCCCATTTCACAAGTTTTCTAATGTATAAAATCTATATAGAAATATATATATATTTTGAAAATAGCAGATCTACAAGCTCACTATGCGATATGTATTTAGGCCTGAAGTGGTTAGTGTAGGTTTTGTAATAATCTAAATCTACAAAGTGACACTAACTAAATAATTGTATTGGAGTAAAAGTACAATATTTGCCTCTGAAATGTTGTGGAGTAGAAGTAAAATTACTGAAATTGGATATACTCCAGTAAAGTAAAAAATACCTCAATTGTACCGAAGTACAGTACTTGAGTAAATGTACTTAGTTACTTTGCACCACTGACTGTATGTATGTATACAAAGATAACACTTTCATGCCAGGGTTAATGTATAATAATCCCCTATCGCCATTCTCCAACCTCCTTTCCTGACCTTTCACTCATTTCATTTGTGAACGAACATTTCTGCATGCATACGGTAGGTTTGCATTGCAGTTGCATTATTTCCATCCCCATCCCCAATGAGACGCCTGTAGAAAAAGTGCTGCCTACTAGATCTCTTTTTCTGCTGAAAATGGGAAAAAAAGGAGAAGTAAAGGGCTTATCATGCAATACATATTTTGTACGCTGTCATTGCTGACACCATTTAGAGCAGTGGTTCCCACGCCTTTAGCCTGTGACCCAAAAGAAAAAAAATGACATTTGCCAGGGACACAAACAATGAAAACGGCAGATCCACAAGCTCACAACGTGTCGCTTTGCGCCGTGTTGTGAGCTTGTAGATCGTACCCGACATGTTTGACTCGTTCCACAGATAGATATTGTGAAGACAGTGCAGTAAAGCATAAAATATTGCGTAATAATGTGTTCAGGCCTATTGTCACTTCTCTCTTTCTGGGGACCCGACCCACAGATTGAGAACCACTGGCCTATATCACCATGGCCATGTCGTATTACAGTACAATGTAATAACATTAGGATACAATTGACATGCTGCAGAGCATTGAGCCAGGAATCTAGGGACAGCAGACACAACTTTAATCAGCTGATAAAAATGTCTTATGCGCAGCTCCACTTAGCCTCACTTTAAAGTAGACATATTTGACCGGAGTAGTCCCTCAGGGCTCCATACTCTGCCCCTCCCTGATCTCGCGCTACACTAGACGCTACAAGTTTTGAGCTTGTAGATCTGCTATTTTATTTTTCCTTAATCGATTCCATCCATCCAGAGCAACATTAGCAACCTCCTCCTGGGGGATCCCGAGGTGTTCCCAGGCCAGTGTGGAGATGCAATCCCCCCCAACCCCCCCATTTGGTCCCTGGTCTGCCACGCGACCGTGGTTTTCCCAGTGAACCTAAGCGCAACGGTGGGGGCGTGGGAGTGTGGGCAACGTAAAGTCAAAGCTGGCGTGGGGAACATACGTACCTACCACTGATTATTGCCGATGATGGAGAGGTTATATAGCTTTATGTATTGAGAGGCACTCTTGCCGATTTCGTAAGAGTCTCGTTGCCAATTGCAAGATATTTAAAAGTTATTTGGGGCAATGATGATGATAACCCCTTCTTGCCACTACTAGACTAATAAGGATTTATATTGTCTGTGTTATTGTATGGCAAGATCACGGTTCCACTAGTTTTACCAGTAGGTTAGTGTAGGCTTAGAAGCCTTTTCAGAAGTTAATTTAATGTTTTCCATTTAACGATTTCCTTTATCCTCATCTAATCTTGCGCTAATGCACGCAACTGTTTTCGCCAGGTTTTAAAGCCTAGTAGGCTTTTCAGAAGTCAATTGAATGTTTCCATTTAATGATTTCCTTTGTCGTTATCTAGCACTAATGCACACAACTGTTTTCGCCAGGTTTTAAGGTCTTATTTTTAAGTTGTTTCTCATAAGCTCGCGACCCTCCTTGCCCATCGGCCCGCACCGTTGCGCTTAGGTTCACCGGGAAAACCGCGGTCGCGTCTGCCACAGGGTCTCTTCCCAGTGGGACTTGCAGCGAGGAGTAGCCCTACCCCCCTAGGGAGACACCTGGGGGCATCTGTACTAGATGGCCGAACCACCTATTAAGTTCGCTCCGTTTCAAGTCAAGGAGCAGCGGTTTTACTCAGAGTCTCTCACGGATGACAGAACTCCTCACCCTGTTAAGGGAGAGGATGGCTACCCGTATCAGAGAACTCATTTCAAACGTTCACAAATCTGCCATCTTATTCTGTCGGTCATGACCAACACTTCATGGGTGAGAGTAGGAACGAAGATTGCTTGGTATATCGAGAGCTTTGCCTTCTGGCGATTGTTTATTTTAATTTAATTTATTCAATCAGTTTGTTCAATTAACTGTTAATTAACTCATTGGTTGTTTACAGCTGAGGAAACCGAAGATTTTTCTATATCTTTCACTGCTGGCTTCTCCTACCTGTTAACGCGGGCGCTAATCCAGTTCCCATCGTGCGCGATCGGACACTGCTATGCATCGTGTGTTCGCGTATATAATGTGTCTGTGTAGAAACCGATCCCGGAGCATTAGTTCCGGCCTATTTTAGTTCGGCTTCGATAAAAAAATGTTTTTAAATTAAAGCTTATTAAATCTTCGTGTTCCTCGGGCATGGCGGAGAAGCCCTACAAAGGGGTATTTTTTTTTGGCAGCAGTTGTGTTAATATGCCCATGTCTTTTGTCTTCACAGGTGCTGACAATAAAGTGACTCCCCCAGGCAACCCTGCATCTATCTAGAGGTCACCAGAGCGCTCCAGCGTCCCGCACGGACACAGCAGGAGGAACCAGGAGGGGAACGAGGAGGGCTGCTGCTGGTGCACCTGCCAGTGGAGGAGGTTCTGAGAAGAGGAGACGCGAGCAGGAGGAGTGCAGATGGCCGGCTTCCTGGACAACTTCCGCTGGCCCGAGTGTGAATGCATCGACTGGGGCGAGAGGCGGAACACCGTGGCCTCCATCTCCTCGGGAGTCCTGGTCAGTGGAGAGAGAGAGAGAGGGAGGGAGGGAGGGAGAGAGAGAGGGAGTGTGTGTGTGAGAGAAAGGGAGTGAGTGTGCAAATGTTGAAAATGAAGCATTACTTTCAGGGTTCCCACGGTCATGAAATTCCTGGAAATATTTTGAAATTAGAAAAATATTATTCCAGTACTGGACAAGTTTAGGAATTGATCAAGGGTCCTGGAAGGTCCTGGAAAAAATAGCTATGCATTGTCTTTGGTTATTGATTGTGTTAATACCTCTGAAATGACAAATTAAACATTGGCCAAATTGTCAAATATATATAGAGGCAGAAACGCCTCGCAACGCGAGGCGTTGTGAGCATGTAGACCTGCTATTTTCACAATAGAAACGTGTTATTCAAAATTCCTCAACTCTTAGTGCTCGTCAGGGTGCCGGGTCCCCAGTTAAAACATAATTATTTCGGGGGTCACGGCCTGAAAAGTTTGAGAACCACTGGCATACGCTACCTGTCTTTGGGCATTGCGCGTAGGAGTAAGCGACCTGTTATTGAGCTGAAAAGTTTGGGAAATTAATTGGTAAAAATGTGTGGGAACCCTGAAGGGAGTGAGTGTGCAAATGTTGAAAAAGAAGCATTACTTTACACCAGTGGTTCTCAAACCTTTTCATTTCAACCTGCGGCTACTTAACAAATACATTAATAAATTGACCCAAAAGTAACAACAAAACAAAGTATTTCCTTGATCACGGTAATGAAGGTATTCCATAAGTGTTGCACTGGGCGGACACGGTCGCCTCGGGGAAAAAAGGAAGTGTTTGTCGAATAGAATACATTTTTAGGTTCCTGCATTGGGTATTTCTCGCTTCAAACGTTTAAAAAAAAAAAGTTTACATGGCTGTCATATTGGATACGGCACAAAATCAAGCAGCTCAGATTGATATGAGCAGGTGCTCTGAGCCTTTGATTAGACAGCGGTCTGTTATTGAGTTCATCTGTCATTATCCAGAAATAACACACCGCTGAATTCAGTGATTGACCAACTTGACTCAAGCATTCAACCAAGCCATGCAATAGCATCGAACCCCATCTGAAAATAGTTTTGCCAAGACTTAACTGTTGTTAAAATGATTCAAAATCATTTGCAAATGTTGCTTGTTTCAAATAGTCAATGTATATTATGTTTAATGTGGTTAAAACTGATGCTGAACTCATTTTTCTGGGGACCCCCAGATTGTGAACCACTTCTTTACACTTTATTACATCCCTTATCAGAGAACATTTGATTTTGGAGATAATATTAAAATAAATAAATAATAATAATCAGACAGAAATGCATAGATTGATGTAGCATTCTTCTACATACTAAATATGGCGACTACCAATAATAGCTGACTGTGCTGAACCCTGCTCGCGAATCATATTACATACGATTGGGGGAAACGGAGAAGAGAGCAGAAAGTATACATGTATGAAATTGGAAACGGCACAGAATTGAACACCGTTCTGCAAACTGTTTCGTTTTCTGTTTTGCAGCACCAACAGCTGCAGACTCCCCTCACTACCAGCCAGTGCGCTCATGCCCTAGACCAGTGGTTATCAACCTTTTTTAGGCTGCAACCCCCCAAAATAATCATATTTAAGCATGGGACCTCCCGCCCTGATAAGCACTTGTAGGAGTTGAGACATTACATTTAGATTCACTCATTTCCCACAGATAGATATTGTGAAAATAGCTGATCTACAAGATCGGCTATTTTATTTGTCCACTGTCCTAGATAAGCAAACATAATGATGCCCACATCCCCATCAGCTAATCATGATCTCTTCACACACCAAACACCTGAGGCGTTCTTTAACAATAGTTTTTAACTACCATTCGATTCAAGTGCCGAAGAGCTATAATTTGCCTTCATCATAAACAAACACCAACCCAGGGAGCACGTTTGAAGTCGTATAGAAATGTACACATTGTATTGTCCCTCACAGAACAACAAACGTGTGGATGGCAGCAATCACGGCTCTCTCCAAAGGCCTCCATTATCTCAGCAGAATGCGTCTGCACTTGTTTGCCAGCTTGTTGTTTCGTTATGATGGCTATGGGGAATTTTATTTGCTTCCCCAGACAGAGGTCTTAAATGAGGTATGATATAGCGCAGATTGCGCTTGGCTGTTTTATTTTTTTAAGTGCTCCACTTTCAGCTTTTCTCTCTTTGTGTGTGTGTGTGTGTGTGTGTGTGTGTGTGTGTGTGTGTGTGTGTGTGTGTGTGTGTGTGTGTGTGTGTGTGTGTGTGTGTGTGTGTGTGTGTGTGTGTGTGTGTGTGTGTGTGTGTGTGTGTGTGTGTGTGTGTGTGTGTGTAAGGTTTGATGTATTGTTGCGCAGTGGAGTCACATGCTGGAAATAACCTGTTTTAATAGCCTGTTTTTCTTTCATAACTCGGGCTAGGAAGGTCGGATGGCGACAAACTAAATACAAAAGTTAACTTTGATCCGGGCCTGGTTAGTGGTTCCTTGAAGGTGGTATGTAACTCTGACGGTGTACCCATGGAACCAAATGGACCTGTATCTAACAAGTCTTAACCACCGTCACATTTGTCCTTGTACGGACATCGATGACCACTGTGTACGTTATATAAGTGTGCGTGGATGTGTTCGTATATATGTGTTGGTTAGGGCATTCACCAAATATTCAAATATTCGAATATCAAAGTCACTATTCGACGTTGTTCACCGAAGTCGAATATTCGCTTATTTTTTTTTTTTTTTTTATTGTTTTCTCTTTAAAAAATATATAGTTTATAAAGCTTGGCTAGATAGGAAGTCATAAGAATGAGTTGTCAATGCCCCTGGCTGGATGAATTTGTTAATGCTCTATACCAGGGGTTCTCAAACCTTTTTTAGGCCGTGACCCCCACAATAAACATATTTGAACTAGAGCCCGACCGATACCATTTTTCCGACCGATACCGATATCCGATGTTGGAGAGTGCTAGAGCACCGATACCGATGTTTTGTAAAAATCATTTTTTATTCATTTAAGATCATTTAATTGACTGCTCGCCCCTCGGATAAATGGTCAGATTATTGCTTTTTTTTTGTGCTTTTCATGTCAAACTTTTGAGTTTGGTCGCAGTTATCAATTTCTATTGCTTGTTTGGATAATAATACTCTTTTAATTTGGGGGTTCTGCTGTGTTTTGTCTCGTTTATGAATTAATATGTGTCTTTTATCCAAACGTAAAGTTTGATTCGCTCATGGATTCACACGGCGGCTCTGCAAAGTGCAGACAGCCACCATGCATGGCCAAGCAATTAAACGACACAAGTTCTATAGTCTATAGTCAGACATCTATATTTCTCTGTGGATTTTCACATAGGCCTACACACCTTCCTTCACCGCAACATGAAAAATCAGAGTTAGACAGTGCATGTGGTGAGTGAACGACACAAGAGAGGCAGCAGCTCCAGTAGTGTTGGCTTGCATCTTGGACTATTATACTGCACTCTGCTGGATAATTCTGGTATTGCCCACACATAGGCCTATATAACTCAGGGTTTCATGCTCTATCCGCAGACACGTTACAGACAATTAATATATCGGATATCGGTGGAATAATTCACCGATGTTCGATACCCTTCCGATTGCTCCAAAACGACCGATATATCGAATTGACCGATATATCGGTCGGGCTCTAATTTCAGAACTGGGGACCCCCACCCTGACAAGCACTTGGAATTGTAGGTATTACATTTAATGTGACTCGGTTCCACAGATAAATACGCGAGGCGTTGTGAGCATGTAGATCGGCTATTTTCACAATGTTCGCCTCTTGCTGACTTAATATTTGACAGTTTGGCCAGTACTGTCGAATATTCGACTATTCGAATACTTTGAGGTCAAATAATTTGAATACTAAAAATTACTATTCGTGAATGCCCAAGTGTTGGTGTGTGCTGTGTGTGTGTGTGTCAACGGATGTGTGCGTGTGTTTCCGTAGCTGACGTGTTGGACCGTCTGTTAGTTCTTTACAGGCTGGTGGATCATGATTGACGCTGCGGTCAGCTACCCCAGCCAGGACCAGATGAACCACGCCTTCCACACCTGTGGCGTCTTCTCCACCATCGCATTCTTCATGTAAAGCAGTCATCTCACACCATACTTACAGTATTGGCTTGAACAGACAGTGTTTTCTTTTTCTCCTCCTGTTAAATAATGATAAACTGTCCCAAGTTCCTTCAGTTATTGTGTGCATGTGAAATCACAAGTTACGATTAATTGTGCAGCCCTATAGGGGACTGAATTATTATTAGTCAAAACAAGTCAAGTCCTTTATTATAACAAAAAAGGAAACACTATAGGTAGGTAAGGTAACCCCAGTTGACTATAGGTGGGTAACACCAGCGAGAGGACTCTCGTGAGGTGTTAAACAACTAAATGTTTCGGATGTTTTTTTAATTCTTAACTCTTTTTAATGCTCAGGATCAATGCTGTGTCTAACGGTCAGGTGAGAGGAGACACATACGGAGAGGGCTGCCTTGGGAGAACAGGTGTGTGTGTGTGTGTACATGTGTGCATGTAGAGTTTTAGAATGTGTGAGTTTTAGTACTGTTCCTGTACCAGGTTCTAGACTCTGGAACACCTTGCCTCTCCATATTCACTCTGCTCGTTCACTAGAGGCCTTTAAATCTTCTTGTTTTTATGACTTGATTTTCATTAAGTTTTCAATTTTACACAAATAGATAAAATTAGATAAACAAAAAAGATTAAACACAAGAAGCAGACATACAAATGGACAACAGATGAAACAAAAAATACACACAATACAATAAAGTAAATAAAATTAAAGTAAGGCAATGCCATATGGTATTTAGCACATTCAATACATTATATCCAAGGTAAAAAAAAAAATAAGGAAAAAGAATAGCAGTATGTTGCGCTAACACCGCATCTCAATTTCTGTTAGCAATATACATTATAGCTTCCCCACATACGCATGTATTTAGCCATTCTGTCAGACCTCCTATAGGTTATTTGCTCATAAGCAGCAACCTTGATAATCTCTACTGGCCTGGAATCCCTTCACTTTTCGGGGTTTGATCCGGTCGGAAGCGAAACCGCTCTGCGTCGTGTTGTAGTCCTAGACGGACTACACTTTGGCTGGAACTATCAAACCGGAAACAGTTTAACCCAAAATAATTCCCCTGCACTCAAGGACATACTTTTAGGGCCTACCTACCTAATAAACCCCTTGATGCGGCGTAGTTTTGCTTTTGGAAAATTCGTTTGGTATATGCATCTTTTAGTCCAACTCGTAGCGACGGGCAAGACTACACTAGGCTACTTGAGCCTTTTAATAGGGATTGGGGAAACAAACAGGGGGAACCAAAACAAAGCGATGATCAAACGGCCTGTTGTAAACGAATACCAGGTTTTCCCCCGAGAAAGCCCAGCCGATAAATCCTTATTGAAGACACATTTTTTCATTGTGGCTGTTCACACTGTTTGATTGTGTGAATTGTATAACTCTGTAATGCTGTTGTTATCCCTTTTTATATTTCTGTTAAGCCTCTTTTTAGTTTGTCTTTGTCTTTTGGTCGACCTTTGGCGTTGTAATATGTGTGTAAATAGAGTTTGAATTGAAATCAGTGTTAATTTTGTCAACGAAAAATGTTTGTCGACTACCTTTTCACAGACGAAAATAAAAAGTAAGCTATGATGACAAAAAACTAAGAATAAATATGTGTTGACAATTTCGTCAACAAATAAAAAACAGACTGTTAGGAAGGGACTAGTGGAGAATCCATTAGAACTAAAAGACAAGTCATTTTTATATTTGTTTGTCGGTCGGGTGTTGCAAATGTAAAATTGTCCAATACGATGACATCAAGGCCCCCCAAAATATATATTCTTTGGTTGACTTGGTTGACACTTGTAGATTTAGTCGACTAAAATCTTATGATATTTTGTTGACTAAAACTACACTAAAACCTTTCAGATGACTAAAAAACAAGTACGGTAAAAGAAATGTAATTTTATTCAAAAGACTATGACTAAACTGAATCAAAATATTACTGTCTGTGTCTCCCTCCAATAGGAGCTCGTCTCTGGCTGTTCATTGGCTTCATGATGATGTTTGGATCTCTCATCGCTTCCATCTGGATTCTGTTCGGTGGTTACGTGGTGCCAAGTGAGTCAAGACTGATATATATAAGCTTTTCGGTGAAAATCGTGGTTTTTAATCCAAAATAACGACAACACGCACGCAGATGCCTCACTACTACCGATGGCACAGCACACCCATACTGCACATTCGATGACCAATTTTCGTCCACAGTCGATGTCCCGCTGTCAGCTTAATTTGTTGACCCAGTTTCGACAAAATGTTCTGTATCTTTCATTCTACTCTATCATTTTATATACAGTCTTTGTTGGCCTACCAGACGCAATAACTAGGCTAATTAATCCATCCTCTGTCTTTTTTGTCCATCTGTCCTGCCTTTATTCTTGCATAGCGTTCGATTGGTGTTGTAGATATAGTACTCATCAAGAGCCAAACTAGGTCTCTCATTGCCAGTCTGGTTTATCAGCAGGCAGATGAGATGAGTTGTAATGAATTCATGGATTACATTGTCAGACTGATCTCTCTCATTTGGAGTCCATTGAAGCCAGTATGTCTTCTATGAAAGCAATATCGCGCACCGAAAATAGCAGATCTACAAGCTCACAACATGTCGCTCTGCAACATCATGTGAGCTTGTAGATCAGCCATTTTCGGTAATTAGTTATAATAGAAGCCGGGCGGCCCAGCGTCTAGTCGGCGACCTGGCCAACTCGGAACAATGTAAATAGGGAATGAATGCCCCGCCCTTTAATGCAAACCCCATTATACCTGTTTTCATAGGACCCGTTTTGACCATTTGTCTGCCTGTGTCCATTTATGCCCATATATGGAGATATCTGTATCTGTCTGTCTGTCGGTGTCCATTTTATGTCCATATATGGAGATCACTGCAGTTATAGTTCTGGGTCCATTTTATGCCCATATATGCCCATATATGGAGATATCTGTCTATCTGCGTCCATTTTATGCCCATATATGGAGATCTCTGTATCTGTCTGTCTGTGTCCCTTTTATGCCCGTATATGGAGATCTTTGTGATTCTGCATCCATTGTATGCCCATATATGCCATATATGGAGATATATGTTTATCTGCGTCCATTTTATGCCCATATATGAGATTTCTGTCGCTTTTTCAAACAGATGGTCAAAACGGGTCCTATGACAACAGGTATAATGGGGTTTGCATTAAAGGGGGAAACGGCACTGTGTCTGCAACACAGTCGGAGGCACAGACAGATACAGAGATCTCCATAATGGGAATAAAGGGACACAGACAAACAGATGGAGGAGGAGACAAACTTAATGCAAACCCCATTATACCTGTTGTCATAGGACCCGTTTTGACCATCTGTTTGCCTGTGTCCATTTATGCCCATATATGGAGATATCTGTATATATGGAGATATCTGTATCTGTCTGTCTGCGTCCACTTTATGCCCATATATGGAGATCTTTGACCATCTGTTTGCCTGTGTCCATTTATGCCCATATATGGAGATATCTGTATTTGTCTGTCTGCATCCATTTTATGCCCATATATGGAGATCTATGCAGACACAGTGCCAGTTCCAGAAAATCCTGATGTCAGACATCAGAATCCGAACCTTTCGTGCTGGTTCCAGAAAATCGTGTATCGGGTCGGGTCGAGGCCGAGCACTGCACTACCTGCTGCGGTGGAGAACGCACGTGCCGAATTTGAAATAGGGAATGAATGCCCCACCCTTTAATGCAAACCCCATGAATGCCCCAGCCTTTAATGCAAACCCCAATATACCTGTTGTCATAGGACCCGTTTTGACCATCTGTTTGTCTTTGTCCACTTATGCCCATATATGAAGATCTCTGCACACACAGTACCGGTTGCGGAAAACTCTGATGTCAGACTTTATGCCCATATCTGGAGAACGCGCGTGCCGGTGGGAAGAAGGGTTCTCGAGATACGCGGATTACTTGTGTTGACTCATGTGGCGTACGTGATGTCAGAGCCTTTTATGAAGTGATGTCACAATGACTCAGCGCTTGCGCCGATTTCCTCCGGAACAGCCTGATGTCAACAATCAGCTCCGCATAAGGAGATTCCGAACGTTTCGCGCCGGTTTCGGAAAACCGCGAGTCGGGTCGGGTCGAGGCCCGGCACTGCACTCCGCGCGGCGGCGGGGAACGCGCGTGCCGAATCTGAAGCCGGTGGGACGAACGGTTCTCGAGATACGCGGATTACAAACAAACAAACAAACAAACAAACAGACAGAGATTTGTCGCATTTATAGATAGATTAACTCAGTCGGTGCCATATTTAAAGGGCCTACACCATGCTTTTAAAACTATATTTTTTGTATAAATATATGCTCAAAATTGAGTCTTAGACAGGTTTTAACCCTCAACAAACACTCTGACCATTCTTTTTGTTTGTTCTAGCTCTACTATAATGAGGCTCTCCAGCTGCAATACCAAAACGGCCTCTGTTTGCTCAGGGGCGCATCTAGTGGGGTTTTTCCAGAAAAAAAAGAAGTTTTTTGAAAAAAAAGAGAAAACATTTTTTTTTTGAAAAAAAGTTTTTTTGAAAAAAAAAGTTTTTTGAAAAAAAAAGTTTTTGAAAAAAAAAGTTTTTTGAAAAAAAAATTAAAAAAAAAAAGTTTTGAATTTTTTTTTAATTTTTTTTTGACTTTTTGACAGTTTTTGAAAAAAAAAATTTTTGAAAAAAAAAATTGAAACAAAATTCTTTTTGATTTTTTTTTTTTTTTTTTGACTCTGAAAAAAAAACGGGAAACGCGTGTGACGTCACATGCGTCAACTCTCAGAACAGCACTGTTCTGAGAACCCGTGGAAAGCTTTTCATCTCTGTCTTCCCAAAACCAGAGAAAGACACAATGTACAGAAATAGGACTTTGTGAGGATAGAAGGTGCCAGTGGGACCCCAAAAAAAGGTTTTAAAATAGAAAAAGTGAAAATTCATGGTGTAGGTCCTTTAAAGTGGGATGACCTCTTATATTGCCGGTTCGCCAACAAAGGGTTAAAAAAATAGTGTGCACGCTGGTGCACACATTCGTGCACAGATCATGCACTATGCATGCATGCTTTTCACAGCTTTCAAACAAAAAAATCCGCTTGGAAATCCGTTCAGGCATTCAGGAGAAAGGAGCCCTTATGTTTTCTTCAAATGTAAACAAACATGGCTGCCATGTTTGAAAGATGGGGTTGGTATGGGGGTTAAACATGCAATTTCGCGATCGCGATCATGCCTAGTACACTGTTGGAGTTCCAAAAAATTTAAAGTTTTTTTTTTTTTTTTTTTTTTAAAAGACGTTCAGAAGACGTCTGGCAGGGAGGTCCATAGTGAAAAAGACGTTTTAAAGACGTTTTTATCATAGAAACTTCTTTTTTGGCAGGGTATGAGTTAAGATTAAAGTGTATCAGAATGTCAAATGTGATTTCTTCAGCTGGTTGACTGTATGTAGAACATAGGTTTAGAACTAACATACCTAAACAACATCGTTACATTTTCAGTTATGAGATTTTATTTTGCTTTAATCCATGTAACTGTTCCTATACAGAGCTTTAATCTTGAAATATTCCCATCAGGTGGCAGTTGTGTCAGATCCCATCAATATCAAGTTAATATTTCAAATTGAACCTCAGCTTTTGCCTCTCAATCTCCCAGGAAGGAAGCCTTTCTCTGCAGCCAATACTCATCTATGTCCTGTTAACTGCTCTGCTGAGAAAATGTTCCTCCTCTTATTTGGCCTTCTCTCCAGCTGGCAATGTGTTGGAAGTGTTAGGGGGGCTGCAACTGCGTATCTTCTTAATATTCAGTTGATTGCTATATTTAGATTAATCAAAAACATTTAGGAAGTGCATTTTTTTTATCAACTAAATTAATTAGTCTTTTTTTATCAACTAAATTAATTAGTCTATTAACCACTTAAAGGAGTTTTTGTTGCATTTCTAAGCCATTAAATTGATGACCAGCAGTGGTTCCCTATGGAGACACAAAGAGACAGATTTTCTCCCCTATGGGGACACAAATAGTCTCCTCAAATGACTGGCTTAGGAATTCGACAAAAACCCAAAAATATCCATGAATTCAAGTCTCAATGGGGTGAGTAATTGATAAAAAATATCAAGTCGTTTTGGGGCTGAACTAGCTCTGGTCCATCGCGTCACCTCCCGGTGACGCTCTGACAGACCCGTCGGGAAATGGCTAGACTCCAGTATCTCAGCCCCTCCGAGCGCTCAACATCAGTCAAAATAAACTAAACTATTTCACTACTCACCAAACCAAAGGTAGTTTTGCGTTGTTGAAAGTCTATTCTCCGCAGTGGTAAACCTCTCAGCACCCCACCTACTCTGTAAAATACATTATTTTTGTCATGAAATAAAACGCACCCACCTCGAGCCACCTAGCGGCCACCACAGATACAATGGTTCTCAACCCGGAAATAAGCGGCGGTCGAGTTGGACGCACTTTATTTCATGCCGAAAATAATGTATTTTACAGAATAGGTGGGGTGCTGAGGGGTTCACCACCGCGGAGAATAGACTTTCAACAACGCAAAACAACCTTTGGTTTGGTGAGTAGTGAAATAGTTTTGTTTATTTTGACTGATGTTGAGTGCTCGGAGGGGCTGAGATACTGGAGTCTAGCCATTTCCCGACGGGTCTGTCAGAGCGTCACCGGGAGGTGACGCGATGGACCAGAGCTAGGGCTGAACTATCCTTTTAATCCATAAAGTATACTTCGTCATGCTAAAATAGCAAAACTGTATTTTTGAAATGTAATTATTTCATTAAAATATTTTGTTATTATAATCGTTTACTTTGTTATTTGATGTGTTTTGCAGAGAAGGAAGTGGCTCCAGGTCTGGCGGTGTTCTTTCAGAATGCTTTCATCTTCTTCAGGTGAGTCAAAACAAAACCACATACTGAAACACTTGACTTTGATCAATAAAGTCACGTAGGAGTCTTTCCTCCTAACACTGTGTGTCAATTACACTGTATCTCTCTCTCTCTCTCTCTCTCTGCAGCACGCTCGTCTATAAATTTGGACGAACCGAAGACCTATGGGGTTAGAGTGGCCATGCTGACGCATATTGATTCATCCATTACACACACACACACACACACACACACACACACACACACACACACACACACACACACACACACACACACACACACACACACACTGTCTATAACCTGCTGTCGTTGAATTGAAAACCCAACAGCACAACACACACACACACACACACACACACACACACACACACACACACACACACACACACACACACACACACACACAAGGTCTCAGCCAGCATACACTACAGTACAACATTATTATTTATACTGTTGTAGGGCTACACGCAGTATTGACAAACTATATCATATTGCATCACTACAGAAAAGTACTGTGGTTGAGTTCTGACGTGTGGCTCATGTGGATGAAGATTTCTCTACTCTCTCCTCAGTGAACTAAAAATGATTTTGTTTGGACCACAACACCAGGGCCAACCCTCTGAAACAGTGGTTCTCAACCTTTTCACGTTTAAAGTCCTTCGATTGTCACTTCACGGTCATCTGGGGACCCTCCCAAAATCACGTGGGGACCCCCCCTGGGGTTCCGACCCCAGGTTGAGAACCACTGCTCTAAAAGCCAGTTTCTGTGGCTGATGAAGTTACACTATTGGTTGCCCGGCCGAGTGTTGGAGCTTCCTATTGGTTATTACTCTTGCAAAAAGGACAGTTTTCATTTACACCAGGGTTCGTACACGGACAAATGTGTCCGTGGCAAAGACTTGGTCTTGTCTGTGGCAAATTGTAGATCTTTTTTACACACCATTATAATGTTCTTATTTTGATCATAACACCCATTTACTGAATGTTAAGTCTCCGGGTTTTCTTCAGAATATGTATGACACTTATTTTAGTCTAGTACTAGTGGTAGGGCTGTCACGATATGACATTTTACATGACGATTAATTGTCACTCAAATAATTGGCGATAAACGATTTAATTGTTTTTTGTCGTTGATAATTACATTTCTGTTTGGCTTTTAGGCTTTGAAGTTGCACATGGTAGATATGACACATAACCTAAATATACAAAGAAATTACTGACATATTTGACAACTTACTACTTAAAAAATAACTTTGATAGTGGAAATAGCCTATCTACAAGCTCACAACGCGTCGCATCGCGAGCTTGTATATATTTCCACTATTTCGGACATTTTTCAACATTCACGATTATGACGATTATGACAAAATAATTGCGATAATGTCAAATAATCACGATTAGACGATTATGTAATAATTGTGACAGCCCTAACTAGTGGTTCTCAAATGTTTTATTTGCAAGGACCCCCTTGTAACTTTCAGAGTTACAGACCTGTTATTGACATTCAGGGGCTTGCTCTTTATGTGTTTCTGGTAATATTATTGTCCACGATTTTTTTTCCCCTGGCAACAGAAATGTCCACCACAAGCCAATGATGATGGTGAGACTTCACATGGGGCTGGGCCCAAATAATACCAACTATCTTTGCCCAAAATACCTTGCCATCAATATTGTGATAATGTTGTTACTGTTAGTGCATCGCAACGCTATTTTTGACCATGTTAGTATAAATGCGTGTAAAAGTATAAAATGGGTCAAATATAACACGCCATATTGTTTTAAAATATAATATTCGCCATAATGCCAATTTGCCATATCTAGTCTATCATATCACAGTATCGATATAATATCTATATATTACCCTGCCATATGTTCAGTTAAATCCTCAGAAGGTGAGCAATGGTGTAACTTTATCATTTCCGCTATCTGTCCCGCAATATACCTATTAGGTTTTGACCCACAGTAATTATTATTTCTTTTTTCTTTTGATGAGCATCTGAACAATACTTTTGGACATTTCTTATTCCATAGAAATTGCAGCATCTTGCAATATGGGTATTCTTCAATATGTTTTCATATTATGATATTTGTGATCTATTGTGCTCTCTGGCTGTCATATCCTTCCATGACTCGGATAGACTCAACCCAGTCTTCTACCAGGAGACCTGTAGCAGTGTTAATCATGTAGCAGTCGTCTCCTGTTCAAATGTTGGCTTCAGTTGTCCGGGTTAATTTACGTAGTTAAGCTTTTACATCATACTGTAGTCATGCTCTCCTAAAATATGGTTTAAATAGTGTATACATGTGGATGTATATAGATTTTTTAAAATCCATATTAAGGCCCCAACACACCAAAAGCAACTTGAAACGTCACCCAACGCAGAGCATTGTGATCAGTCCCGTAGTCGCAGTTATGCTGTGTTCAGACTTTACACTAGCTGCGACAAAGCAGCAAAAATGCACTCGTAATGCATTATAGACCCGACCTTTATATACAGTCTTACCAATATTTTCAATGGAAGACAGCGGCATGAAATTACAAAGTGATGCCTGACACTACAGAAAGGAAAAAAAGCTTGAGCTGGACTCAACTTTTGTCATCTCTTCAATGACCCGGTGAAGCGTCAGTGTTTTGTTCTACAATTCAAAGTCAACTCCCCATCTCTGAACCCATAATTCTTTCTCCATTCCGTAAATGGAAGCAGTGTGGCCTTGAGCAACTCGGCAGCAATGTAGCTCACCACATTTGCTGTTGTGTAGCATTTGTCGCTGCTTGTGTGAAATCTGTGAATGTCCTAACGATTCAGCTTGGGTGTGTCTGGGCCTAAACGGGAGCTCTTTATTTCAACACATCAAGTGAAATGAAGTATTGGTTCATTTAATTCCCCATTTTTGGAGTTCACATTTCTTTTCACATTTTTCAGGTTACCTTTACTGTGTAATTACACTGTAATGTTTCGGAAAGACGAGATTCCACTTCAGTTAACCACTTTGACACCGGCGTCCCTATCTTAATATTCACAAATCTAACGGCTCTACGAGTTCACAACACGTTGCGTTGTGTGAGCTTGTAGATCGGCCAAATAGCAGGTCTACAAAAGCTCTCAACAAATTTTGAGGCGTTGTGAGCCTATACATTCTTTTTTTTAAGACTTTGAATAGGGCTTAAGTCGTTAAACCATGACTACCTGCCCCTAAATAATCTTTTTGCTACTAGAATTTACCATTTTCTTAGAAATGGGCTAATTTATTTGTGTAAATACATGTGGAAGTATTTGTGATTAGAATGAGAAGAGTACACATACATAAGGTATTTTAGTTGTTCATTTTGTATTCTTTATTAAAGCTGCAACCCATAGCTTTCATGTCATGTACCACGGCGGTTCTTAATTTCATCGACTAAAAACTATGACAAAAAATGTTCGTCCAGACGTCCACTACCTTTTTTCACTGACAAAAGCAAAATAAAAACTAAGCTATGATGACTAAGACTGTCAAATGTATTGACAAATAAAAGCTAGACTAAGGCCTGCCAAAATATTTTTTACCAACAAAATACAAAATAGTTTTAGTCAACTAAAATCAATGGAACTAACATAGTAGCTATACTTTTAGTTTGTATTTATCGCTATCACAATGAAAACACATGTTTAAATACCATGATTTTCTTTTCTCTCTCTCTTTTTTTTTTAACATTTGTTAGAAATGTTATTTTCCATTCAAATCTATTTTTTTGCCAAACAGTAGTGGTCCCTAATAGAAGAGCAGGTAGACATTTTATTCACACACAAGAAGTTATGGATTGCAGCTTTAATGTCAGCTGTTCCGCTGTTGATTTGTGCACTGGAGTATTATTGAACCTACTAGACTAGTGTTGTAGCAAGTTGTTCTCTCTTAAGTCCACTTTTTATTCTGCTTAGTTTATTTGTAGATGAGGACTCTGTTGTTCTGTCTCAGGTTGAAAAAATGATTTTTGATTTGTATTTGTAAGATTATTTCCAAGGTCTTTCTTTGTAGACAGGAACAACGGTGAGAGAAGGGATGATATTTGACACAGGTGGGGTTTAAAAAAGAAATTGTGTTCAAAAATGTGTTCAACGCAACAAATTGTTTCAGCCACCAGGGTGTGCTGAAGAACATGTTCTACTGAGTTGTAGGTCAGCCCCTTCCAAGCTGCTAGTATTTAAGATCTGTAATATCCACTAGAAAAGGGAAAGATGCATGTTTTTAATCAACCCATAGATACGGTATTATAACGGTAGATATTTTAGCAAGCAGCTGTTTTAAACCATTGCTGTATTCAGCGCACCTAGTTCCGTCCAGTAGGCTAGTGGTGGTTCTCAACCTTTTCCCAGGCCGTGACCCCCCCAACATAATCATAAGTGACTGAACTGGGGACCCCCCACTCTGGCAAGCACTTGGAATTATAGGAGTTGAGGAATTACTTTTGGTTTGACTCGGTTCCACAGATAAAAATGGTGCAAATAGCTGATTGTAGACAAGCTATTTTCACAAATTTTGCTTCTAATATTTGGACAATTTGGCCGATGTTTAACCATTTTACAGGCATTAAAATGTTCTTAAAAGTCCTTAAATTGACACAATAGAAATGTGTAGACACCCTCTATGTACACATAAAGCAAATCATCCGGGGACCCCCCAAAATGATCACTTGGTCCCGACCCACGGGTTGAGAACCACTGTAGTAGACTGTCTTTAGTGAGAAGCGAGAGACTTTCATGTGTTCACCCTGTGAGAGTGAACAGAGGGTGAACATTAACCACCTTCAACCTGGTGTCCTTCATTTTGGGCGTCATTTTATAATCTTTTCAAAGACTGCAATACTTCAAGGTCACATCACAATGCGTTGTCGTGAGCTTGCAGATGACAACAAAGTAGGTAGGCGTGTGGTGTAGGTAATATATTATGTAAAACAGAGGTTTTGTTAAAAGGTAAAGTTTCTATGTTCCGACATACAGTAATTGCTATACTAATAGTTTTCAATGACGGGGGTATGTCTGTCTCCACTCACAATTTCAGGTCATGAGACAATTTTCATCCAGTCAGCAGATTAACTTTTTCCTACTATCCACAAAATAATTTTGGGGCCTTTTCCACCGGCAAAGAACCGGTTTGGGTTCTTTCTCCCGCCTATGGGATGGCAACTTTCTTGGAAACTTGGTTCGTTCTTGCGAACCAGCCGCGAACTGGCTTCCTTGGTTCGGAGGGGGGGGCTGCAACTCACCCACTCCGCAAACTGAAGTCACTGAAAGGAAATTAAACGGCCGTCCCTGTTGAGATAATTGTATGAAATACAGTTCCAGATAAGTGCTTTAATTGCCACCTCACACTAGGGCATTCACCAACTATTCGAATATCAAAGTCACTATTCGACGTTGTTCACCGAAGACGAATATAATACTTTTTATTTATTTATTTTCTTTAAAAAATATATAGTTTATAAAGTTTTGCTAGATAGGAAGTCATACGAATGAGTTGTCAATGCCCCTGGTGGATGAATTTGTTAATGCTCTATACCAGGGCTTCTAAAACCTTTTTAGGCCGTGACCCACAAAATAAACATATTTGAACTGGGCACCCCCACCCTGACAAGCACTTGGAGTTGTAGCTATTACATTTAATGTGACTCGGTTCCGCAGATAAATATTGTGAAAATAGCCGATCTACATGAGCATGTAGATCGGCTATTTTCACAATGTTCGCCTCTTGCTTACTTAATATTTGACAGTTTGGCCAGTCCTGTCGAATATTCGACTATTCGAATACTTTGAGGTTGAATAATTCGAATACTAAAAATCACTATTCGTGAATGCCCTACCTCACACACCATGCTGTATTTGAACTCAGAACTCAGTTTCTGTGTGGCCCTCCGTCTTTGGTTCAGTTGACATTTTTCCAAAATGTGACGGCATAAACATTCTTTAGTGGGTCCATGGGAGTTGGTTTCCTGTTGCAGTGTTTGTGAATATCAGTAGCTGACAGGAAACAAACTCGGGACGCACGGATTGTCATAGCATGCTGTTTCAAACAAACCTGTGTCTGTAATTCTGTTGTCGCTGTCCGGTAGAAACCTTTTGTGTACAGTTACTTTTCAGGAAATGATCCAGTATAGTTATTTAGTCATGCTCTTGTTAATACTGTATATCTCATCAAAAATGTATAAAACCCACAGACGGACTGAATCACTTTCAACCCCTATTCTGTGCATGTCGGTAGTCAGAATTTATTGACAGTTGTTGCTTCCCTAGTGACTTGTACAAAGTATAAAATAGGGAATTCTTTAAAAAAACAAATAATATGAAGCTACAAGGTTTGTGCCCGACAGCGACAATGTATTGTTTTGTTTTTGTCTTTAGAAAGGGCATATGATTTTCAAAAAGGGTTGCATGAAGATGCCTGGTGAAAGGGATTTTGGTGCGAGCAGAATTTTTACAAAGGGAAAAACAATTTTCTAAAAAAAGGGTTGCATGCTTGGAAAGGGATTATGGCGTGAGCAGAATTGGAAGGAGCACATTCACTTCATAATGGGTCTAAACAATGTTGGTTTCTCTGTGCTCCCAGTGTCTTGTGTGAATGAAGTCATCGGCATGACAAGACACACCTGTCTTAGTGGAGATATAAAGGTATTAGGGGAAGTAATTTAATCTATGGACTGTTTCTTCTCTGCAGGCCTTTTTTTTTTGTTGGACTTGAGTCCTAATCCCCTTCTTGTTCACTCTCCCTTTTCCTGTTTTCTGACTTTATTATGACCAAATGTTAAATAATACCTGTTATGTGATCCTCTGCAAATAAATGAACCCCTCTTTGAGCTGGTAGTACCTGGTGTGCTTGTGTGGATGTCTTCATTACTGAGCTGGTAAACTTCCATACTGAGCTGGTAAAACGGGGACTTGGCCTTGTCAGTGGCTCATTATAGATTTTCAGTTTTACACACCATTATAACATTATGTACATAATACCCATTTTCTGAAAGTCATCCAGGTTGTCTTCAGAATATACAGTATATGACACTGGTTTATGATTCATGACTATGGCACACAGTCTACTAGTACAAGTAACATGCCCAAACGGCGAGAAGAGGCCGTCACCACGTGTTGAAACAACAGAGCTTCTGGTACCGCACAGAGACGGACTCACCGGGATGCACACACAAACAGACAGACAGCATTTCATGTGAGAGCCAAGTACTAGTTGTTCTCAAACATTTTATTTGCAAGGACCTAACTCTGAGACAAATGTACAAATGAACCTGTTTGGTTCCATTTGAACACTCAAGAGTTACAGACTGTTCCCAGTTCTGGTCATTCAGGCCTAGCTCTTAATGTAATAAGGGTTAGGGTAATAACTGTCCACTCATTTTATATTTTAAATTTTGAGAGCAGGGGGCAGGTGCTTTAAAACCCTCCACTTTTTAGGCTTTTTTCTCTTAGCCAATCCCTGTATTGATTGTCAGTTGTGTTCACCTGTGTCTGGTTAACCCTGTGGGTATTTAAATCCTCAGTTACTTGTTTCTTTCTCTGCAAGTACTGTCTTGAATGCTTTTACAGTGTTCAGATGAAGTACCGTAATGTCTCTGTTTAACTACAGTACATGCCACATGAAAAATGTCATACTCTGAAAAATGATTGTTGCAGTTAGAAAAAATATATGTTGTACTTCCTTGTGAGGCTAAATTGTTTGCAGTACAGCTATTGGTTATTTTATTTAAATGATTGGTGTTTGTACAATAAATACATAAAATGGAAGTGGTCGTTTTCAATATGTAATTTGTTATTAGAACAGCTCAAAACAATGCAGTTCAGAAGTTTTCTCGAATTTAACTAAATTTAGCAAATCAATGAAACTGGGGTTATAATACCACAATGAGAAACTAGTTGCAGTATTTCAACAGTCAAAAGTGAAAAACGAAAATGCACTTGATTTATCAAAAACATTGAAACTGCTATAGTTTTGAATTGATCACCTGAAACTAAGTTTCTAGTTTTTTAAACTAATTGTGCTATCAATAAAAGTGTAAATCTGGGTGTTCTAATAAGATGGTTTTAAAGAACCTAAATTGCAGTTGTCATAATGAACCCTGGTCATAAGAGGGTGTATCTAGTAGATTCAGTCATTCTGTCAGGGGTAGAGGTGTTTGCTGTGGATTTTCATCTATTGACCTGTTGGCTTTCCTTTTCACTTTAAATATAACCTCTGACCAACAATTAATGTGAAAAGCCTGGTGGTGTGGTGGTAAAGCAGAGGACTCACAACCTGAAGGTCGTGGGTTTGTATCTGTCTACTGGAAAGTCTTTAATTTGGTATTTTTAAGGCAAAGAGCATGGAAGCAGCCCGCCTCCCTCGTCACGCCTTCTTTTAGCTAGTAGGAGGGGGAGGAGCATTTGAGGCAGCCCAACCTCTTTTTGCTCCGGTAGGAGAGGGTGGAGCCCACCTTCAGGGGGGAGGGGTTTAATACATTTACATATTCAAAGAATTGATTATTTTTTTCCCATCTCTATTTGATTCTTTTGAGGCATTTGTTTTATTGTGTATTTTATCCCATTGCAAGCTTGACTTTGTCCAGGTTATTTTATTGAGGCTTTTGCGATTTTTGTCATTGTTTGAGTTGTATGTTTTTGAGTTGATCTTTAGTTTTGATTGAGCTTTGAACCTACAACCTTTGGTACTTAAACCTTTGATTTATCTTTTGAGCCATGCTGGCATGGAGATATAATTCGGGAATGTAATACTTAACCCACCTTTTAGAATTCAAATGGACAGTGAAAATGTTCATCTTGTGTTTTGAACTCCAGATCTTTCATATGAACCCTCGATTTATCTCTTGAGCCACAACAACTTAGAGGAAACAATTGAAACCTCATACTTAATCCACCTTTTGGAATTTGGGTGGACAGTGAAAATGTTCATCTTGAGTTTCAAACCCCAGACCTCTTATATATGAACCCTCAATTAATCTCTTAAGCCACAACAACTTAGAGGAAACAATTAATACGTCATATTTAATCCACCTTTGGAATTTGGATGGATAGTGAAAATGTCCATCTTGAGTTTCAAACCCCAGACTTTTCATATATGAACCCATGATTTATCTCTTGAACCACAACAATTTGGAAGAAATGATTGAAACGTAATATTTCTCTGACTTATCAGAATTTAGATGGACAGTGGAAATGTTCATCATGAGTATTGAACCTCAGACCTTTCATACCGTAGGCCTATATAAACCCTTGATTTATCTATTGAGCCACAACAACTTGGAAAATTCAACTGAAATGTAATACTTAACCCACCTTTTAGCATTTGGATGGACAGTGAAAATGTTATTTAGGAGCTTTGAACCCCTAACCTTTGGTGTCCAAACCACACATTTATCTCTTAAGCCACACTGACCTGCAAGATGGAATTGATAACCTAATACTTAATCCAGTTTATAGAATTGGACAGTGAAAAGGTTTATCACAAGTTTTGAACCTCTAACCATTGAGCCATGAACCACTAATTTATCTCTTGAGCCACAACAGCATGGAAGAAACAGTCAAAACGTAATACTTAACCCACGTTTTAGAATGTAGATGGACAGGGAAAACATTCCTTTAGGAGCTTTGGTTGTCTGGCTGTTACAGATTTTGTCCAAAGATCATGCAGATCGGTACACAGTATCTCTGTAGCCATTAAACGAAACGGGTATTTCTTATATTGATGCTCCTACATATTATCATGCAAGCACCAGTTAAAGTTACTTTCCATCCCTCATATACTGTGTGCACAGTGCACATCCCATAACCCACACACAGCACATAATTTCGGAGCTCATATCTTTGAACGGGTAAGGGCTAGTATTGTATATTGACATGAAGGCAGACAATTCTTATCTCTTTTTCGTAAATACATTAACTTCCTACTTGATCATATAACAGTGTCACACAAAAGCATTAAAAGTAACAGATACACAAGCTCGAAATGTGGTGCGAAGTGACACATTTTGAGCTTGTAGATCTGCTGCTTTTGCATTTTTTTTATTTTATTTGAATGCTTTGAAGGCTTGCCGTCTGTCTCAAATAAAGTGGTTTGCAGCTGCAAAGATAACTAGAAGCAGTGCTCTTCCGAGCACAGGTCTCCACCAGGCCGTGTGTCCTGGTAGTGCTACTGTATAATAGGCCAATGTAAAAAGGGTGGCATATGTTCTTCACCATAGATCTTTCATGGAAATCGGATGCTGCATGCATGATTTGAAGCATTGTGTTCCAAAAATGTGTTTTGCTAAAGTCTACCTGCTGGTGGCGCTATAACAGGCCAATGTGAAAAAAGGTAGCATTTGTTCCTTGACCTAGTGGGAATTTCTGTGGCAAATTTCACAGTAATCGCAAGCTGCGTTGATGATTTGAAGCATTTTGTTCAAAAACGGAGCAATCCTGCAAACTTTGGAAGCTAATATTAGCCAATCAGGATGGAATATGAAATATCAGACGGATCGGACTTGATCACATGACTATAGAGATACTGTGTACCGATTTGCATGATTTTTGCATAAAATCTCAAGGAGTAATATCCAAAAATGTGTTTTACATAAGTCGGCCCAAAGGTGGCGCTATAAAAGGCTGATGTGAAAAATGCAGGGCAAAGGTTTATCCTTAGCCTCTAGGGAGTGCGCTTACAAAGTTTGAAACTGATCGGTGGAGTTATAGGTAAAACCACAAATCGGCCTGTTATAGCGCCACCATGAGGCTGATTTAAAAAAAATTAAGTGGCATTTCTTCCTCGGCTTAGTGGGAACGTATGTGCGCGATTTCATGATAATTGCACTTTGCGTTTGGGATTTGAGGCATTTTGTTCAAAACGGCTCAATCCTACAAACTTTCGAAGCCAATCTTAGCCAATCAGGATGGAATATGCAAAATCGGACAGATCCGTGTCGATCACATGACTGTCGAGATACTGCCTACCGATTTGTAGGATTTTTGGCCAAAATCTGTAAGAGTAGTGCACAGAAATGTGTCTTGCAAACATCGGCCACTAGGTGGCGCTAGAAAAAGCCCATTTGAAAAATTTAGGGCAGAGGTTCTAGATTGGCATCCAGGGAATGTGTGTGCTCACTTTGGCAGCGACCGGGCCAACGGTGACTGTGATTAGCTGCACACAAACTGCGAGGACGCACGGACGGACGCACGGACGGACGGACACACGGACGGACGGACACACGGACGGACGGAGGGGAAAACATACTCTCCCCCAAGCCTTCGGCTGGTGGAGACAACGAGGTGGGAGGGCACTTGACATCTCTGCATCAGGTGAAAAATTGAACAAAAACTGATTGATGGCAGCCAGCACATTTAAAAATATATAATGACTATTTGTCAAATATTTGTCTTGATAAGGGCTACGGATGTTTTTTTGAGGGGGGGTTGGGGCACTTTTGATTGCGACCATTAGGTCGCAGTTACTATCAAAACCTCCACCGGCTGTCTGTCCGTCACACGTCACGTCAGAGGCCGATTCTTGCAAAACACATTATTGGACACTGCTTTTGCCCTAAAATCACACAAATCGGTACATAGTATGTAGTCGGGGGGCCGAAGCTGATATTGAGACATATGCAGCTATCTCGGGGTAGAAGTTGCCAACCTATTCAGAACTAATCTTTAACCCCTTGTGATGGGTTCTAGCCTGGTTGGCATCTCTGAAAATAATGTTTAGGTCATTTTATCACTGACTATATACTTAAAAGTGGTAAAATCGGATTTTGCTGCTATAATGTTGAGCAGATTTGCAAATGTAATTGTACTGCTAATGTGGTAATGTAATGAAAATACAGGTAGCAAAGCTAATATTAGTTGATGCTGGCTAAAGTGTTGATGAATATCTTTTGGGGGGGTGGGATGGAGGATATGGCTGATTCTGTGTGGGCATTCACACCTGGTTCTCAGGGAGCCAAATCTGATATTGACTTGACCTACCGGTAAGATGACACCTCTGGGTAAAAGCAGACAACCTATCCAGTATTAATGTTTAAACCCTTGTCATGTATTCTAGCCTGGTTGTAATCTCACAAATCAGTACTGACAAGTTATTTTAAATTTGCTGCAATAATGTTGAGCAAAGTTGCATATGTAAATCTACTACTAATGTGGTAATGTAATGAAAATGCAGGTAGCAAAGCTAATATCAGTTGATGCTGGCAAGAGTAATGATGAATATTATTATTTCAAGTACCAGTTCTTATGCCTTAACTTAAAGGTCTGTCCTTATTGTCTCTGACCACCGAACCTTTCGTCTGAAAGGTCTGGTTCAACTACAAGCATTACCTCGAATTAGAGTTCGGAAAGCTGCACGTCGGAAAGTCGGAACTCTCTGACGAAATGTTTGGTGGTCGGAGACAGTATGGACAGGCCTTTAGGTTAAGGCTTAAGAGCTGGTACTTAAGACAATCAAATACAGCCCAGTGTCTCTGAAAATGATCACTGCATTTGTTGGGAACCAACTGGTCACAAAGAATAAAGCCTCTCCAAGAGAATACAGCCTCTCTAAGAGAAAACCAAAAACTTCCTCAGGGCTCTACAGTGCAGATGCCAACAGGCCTGTCAATCCTCCTGGATTTCCCAGGAGTCTCCTGGATTTTGACTCCATCTCCTGGGAATCTCATGGATTGGCAAATCTCCTGGATTTCTCCTGGATTTGGTATCAAACTCCCCAAATTCACCAGAACACAGGAAATTACATCTATGTTAAAAAATGTTCTGGGGGAGGACCCCCAGACCCCCTGCTTTAGGGGTGGGGGCAATGCATGCAACAGATATTCACTTAAGTAATGACTTAGAGATGAGAAGTCATTTTTAAGGATGTCTTACTTTGCTTCAGTCATCACATCTGTACTCCTACATTTGGCATTGTAAGGCTGAAATTGTAACCATGCTAGTAAAGCAAGCCTGATAAAAGTATCAAACATGCACAAAATTCACCAGAACACAGGAAAATATATATCTGTTAAGTTTTGGGTTGGATAATCACAGAGGCTGACAAACACACAACTTTAAGATCTCTGGATGAATATCATCTTTCACTTTTTCACTGAAGCAGGGAGTTCAAATCTTCCACAGGATATTTTTGCTGTCCATCTAAATTCTAATAGTTGGGTTAAATATTACGTTCGCCATTGGGCAATGCATGCCAGCGTGGCTCAAAGGTTAAATCCAAGGTTTACAAATCAAAGGTTCCAGGTTCAAACCTCAAATAAAACTGAAATATCTCTGCCCACCAAACAATTAAGATAGCTGGTAAATCAAACTGAAAGTTCACTACAATGAAACTCAAATGTCACAACAAAACAATTATCAAATAAAATGGTAATGGGAAAAATCAATGACTGTCACATATAAACCGAAAAATACCGCAAAACTGCTGGGTAAAATACTAACATAATAATATAATAAGCCCCAATAAAGACAATGTTGAATAAACAATTTAACTTAATATGTACATTTCTAAAGCTTCTCCCTCTTCCACCGACCGGGCTTAAAAGAGGGTGTGAGGAGGGAGAGCTGGGCTCTCTCTGCCCCTGTCGCCTTAAAATCACAGAAAATGAAGACATACCCTGATCAAGAGTCAAACCCTCAACCTTCAAGTAGTGAAACATCTACTTCACTCATGCACCACCAGGCCTTTTACACCAAAGCAATCTTGTAGCGTATATTTAAAGTTGAAATGAGAGGTGACAGGTCAGAAAATGAAAATCCACTGCAAACACCTCTACCCCTGATATAATAACTTAAATGATACTGGCCATGATACTGACCATTATTACTGACATGATACTGGACATGATACTGACATTATTACTGGCCATGATCAACATAATACTGAAGCCTGAAGAACCCACCGTGGGTTGAGTATTACGTTCTCTGAAGTAGTTTTTCATGTCAATGTGGCTCAAAAGATGAACACAGGTTTAACACACCAAAGGTGAGGAGTGCAATTCCCCACTGGATATTTTCGCTGTCCATCTAAATTCTAAAAGTTGGGTTAACTATTACCTTCACCATTGTATCATCCATGCCAGTGTGGCTCAAGAGATAATCACAGGTTTAACAAACCAAGGGTGAGGAGTTCAATTCCCCACTGGATATTTTCGCTGTCCATCTAAATTCTAAAAGTTGGGTTAAGTATTACCTCCGCCATTGTACCATCCATGCCAGTGTGGCTCAAGAGATGAATACAGGTTTAACAAACCAAGAATGAAGAGATCAATTCCCCACTGGATATTTTCACTGTCCATCTAAATTCTAAAAGTTGGGTTAAATATTACCTCCGCCATTGTAACATCCATGCCAGAATGGCTCAATGGTTAAAACCAAGGTTTATAAGTCAAAGGTTCGAAGTTCAAACCCCAAACAAAACTGAAAAAACTCAAAATAACATCAAAGGTCAATAAACCAACCAAAAAGTGCACTACAATAAACTCAAATATCCCATAAAAAAAACCAAAAAAAATTGAACCACAAAATTACTTTGATTTAAGAAAATGTTGAATAAAAATAATTTAACTTAATATGTACATTTCTAAAGCTCCTCCCCCTGGAGGTGTGGCAGGTGCAAACTCCTCCCTCTTCCACCGGGGCTAAAAGAGTGCGTGAAGAGGGAGCTGGGCTCTCTCCGCCCTCATCGCCTTAAAAACAAGAAAAATGAAGACATTCCCTGACCAAGATTCAAACCCTCAACCTTCAGGTTGTGAGGCATCTGCTTTACTCTTGCACCACCAGGCCTTTCACACTAATAGAATTTTGGAGGTTATATTTAAAGTTGAAAGGAGAGATGACAGGTCAAAAGATGAAAATCCACTGCAAACACCTCTACCCCTGATAGAATGACTGAATCTACTAGATCACCCCCTGATGATCAGGGTTCATTTTGACACAACTGAGTTCTATTCCAGGTTATTGTTTAAAACCATCTGTTTGAACATTTGTACTTTTACTGAGTCTGCACCTGCATTTACACTTGAAAGCACTTTAAAACAAACAGTTTTTTTCCTTCATTTTAGCCCAAGTAATGTCATTAAAATTCATACCCTTTTTGTCATATGGATTTCTTAGTTTCAGATTATCAAAACTATAGCAGTTTCAGCCACAAGTTTTTCTTGTTTTGCCTCTCACTTTATAACATTTATATTTATAATGCACTTCACATTCGTGACAATCTCAAAGTGCTACAATAGGCAAGTATCATCACACTATTAAAAAACATTTAGAAACTTTAAAGTTTATAAAGTTTCTCAATTAACTGAATTATACTGAATTATTAAATATATCATTAAATGTGTATGTGTCACAGCCCAGCCTGTGGGGCCATGACAAATTGAGGACACATGGTAGTGGTTTTAAATGTAAAAATAATTTATTAACAAAATGTTTAAGTAATACTTTCAAGAGTTTGGGCTGTTACGACACTTTAAATATGGCTCAAATACCAAGGGCTATAACATAATAAATGGACAAAGTCTGGTCTCAAAAAGCATTGAATCTTTATTTTACATAAAAGCTGGTGCATAATTCAAGTGCTTTTATTGTTACAGACCAACGCAATAAATAAATAATAGATTAAATCATTATAACATACGTGGCTGGCACTACATGAACGGGATAAATAGTGTGGTTTGCAACACTAGGTAATGGAGTCCAGATTTTACCGCATTTGACTACAAAGGGCTGACAAACTGTGGCTTGATTAAAAATAAACAAGCATTGTAGCTACATGGCTGGGAGGACCAACAGAATTATGTCCCGATCTCTCACATTAATTAAAAAAAGTCTTATTTACATGCAGAGTTAAGCTCTGGCGTTTAAGTGAAATGTAGCCTGATATTTATGAAATACTTTTGTGGCTTTATCACATTTTAAAGAAAAGAAAAAAAAAAATCAGCTGTGGTCTAAAGTGGTACCATGCGAGATGACTGCCCCAGTGTCAGATTCAGTCACAAATAGTGGAATATGTTGCAAAGAAACACAAGTGTAACAAACTACTGTAAGACCTAACAAAAATCCTAAACAAACAAAAGAAAAGGACAGGCTGGCCACTAACAAGAGGGGAGCTGGGTGGGCCAGCCACTATGTGGCCGTCGACCCACCACAGCTCCCAATAAACTACCAAAACAAAGTAAAGAGCTACACTATGATCAACAACCAAATAATACTTACGACCAACCCATCAGAACTTAACAAATACAGGAAAACTTAACTAAGGAACCACATGTTGGGTGTTCGCTGTTGGGGTGCTGGGGGACTCATGGGAGCTGACAAACACTCTAGCCTAGGCCCTAATCACAGATGGAGAGCAGCTGACACAGGGCGGAGAAACCAAGCCAATCATCAGTTGAGTTGCAGGTTGAATGTCTAGCCAATAGCCATGCATAGAAACAGCAGCAGAGCAGATCAGAGCCAGCCAGTCAGGGTGGACACTAAACCAGAGGACAAATAATCATTAGCGAACAAATATAGTCATCATGCTGTATAGTGAGGTGTGCATATGTGCAGGCACATAACAGATGTGCAGTTCAGTAATCAGTAGTGTCAGCAATGCATGGATGTGTGGTAGGTGTAGTGTGGGGTGTTGTAGAGTGTGCAAACTCAAACATAAGGGAAAGCAAACAAAAGAGGTGCTGTCGTCTGGACAGGGAGAGAGAGACTGGCTTGCCACCCAGTCTTATGTAGGGCTCCAGGGAGTACTGGCCAGGTGCTCCAAATGCACCTAATCATCAGGCTCATTGGCCGACACCCATAGGCTCTGTGGAAGAAGCATACATACAGGGAGAACACCATATGGACACCACAGGCCCTACAGGCCAGGTCGAAGGGGCTGTGACTGTGACATATATAATAAATAATATGTAGATGATTATTTACAAAAAATAGAAATCTCCTGGATTCTGACAGTCCTCTGTTGGCAACCCTGGATGCCAAGCTTGAAAGAATCTGAACCAAGTGTGTGAAGCCAGACAGGGATATTTAGCTTAAATGAAATGGATGAAAACAAAGCCAATCTGACCCATTTCCTCAAATGAGTTAGAGAAGATATTGTAGTTCCAATTATGGTCAGGAAATTGGTATTAGTGGAGGGTTTGAGGATCCTGAAAAGGTGTCATCTGTAGCTGTGATTGATGTTCCTCAACTGCAGGCTTCATATTAAGTATAAAGAAGCTGTTACTCGCATACTGTACTTCTACATTCAGCTGATGCAACAACCAAGGCTATCAGAGGTGCATCATTCTCTGCAGAGACACAGCTGTGCTGGTGTTAATTCTTATGTTTGCATACCAACTGAGACAAGAAATGTGGATACATGAAAAAGTTAAAGATATCAAAATGTCAAGTGAGATACTAAATGGTCTGTTAGCATTTAATGGTCTCACTGTCAGTTCAGTATAGGAAAAAAAGAGAGCCTGGAAATAGTTCCAGCCCTCAACTTCTCCACAACTTTGGTGAGGATGAAGTACCAAGTATCTCATTGGCAGTTTGTATGCACACTCAAAATCAACCAGCAAATCAATTCATGCAGTTTTCTGTGGCCTGTTTTGAAAACTGAAAGCCAATCTTGATACATTTCCGCCAACAAGTGATGCCTTGACTTTGCACATCATGAGGACCCACAATCAACGAGGGTATCCAAAGCTACCCTCACCAATCAATTGTGGCTGGCACATGGTAGAAGGCAGGTTGGTCCCCCAGCTTTAAACTTAAGAACCTCTTCAGGCCAGATGCTTGGAAATTACAGTTTGTGGATGCAAAGCAAGTGGAAACCAGTGCAGTACAGGGCATCGTCTCTGTTGTAAAAGAGGGATTTACTGCAGTGAAGCATATGGATGTGCCTGTGCAGCTAGGTACAAAAACTAATTTGACAAGAAACTGACAATGAAGAAATAGACCTTGATCAGGAGTAGTGCCTCACTAGTGAAACTCAAAGAGTTGGGGGCGGCATAGCCCCTGGTTGTCCCAGGTGTGATTCCAGGCCAGGGTAGCAATGTCGATGTGTCCCTTCAACTAGGGTTAAGACTCTTAACCCCTAATTCACCCTTTGTCAAGTCCCGCCCATTGTCCTGCCCCTCTCCACACCCATTGGTTGCTGTGTCTTGGTGGGACATTCAGTGGGACATTCCATCCACTGCCATGTTAATTCAGTTGCTTCATTGTTATTGTTATCATTGTTATTCTGTGTGCTCAATTCTAATTTCAAACTTTGTTTCAATCAATTGGAGCTGCTCAGAGGCAGCATAGTGAATCAGCATGTTTTTAAATGTTTTTATTTCTCCAAAAATTATGTTTTAAGGCCTGCTGGTTGGTCAGTCAGGGACAAACCAGGAGGCTAACAAAGGGTGAATTGCTCATGTGCTCCTTGTGCGCAGCGAATCAGCTGGGTTGGGCTGAAAATACTAAATTTCCCTTGCTGGAGGAAATAGGTATCTATGAAGGGCTTATAAAAGTCACCAGAAAATAAATTCAAAATGTCAACCACCTTAAAACTTCTTCTATGGGTACCTTCTAACACAAAAAAAAGGTTGTCAGCTTCTACCCAAACATAGCCGCAAAAGTAATTTCTGAAGCACTTTTCAGTTTTGGCCCCTTGACTACTACACTCATGTCATCAACATGGATCTGTCACCTATAGCGCCACCATCAGGCCGATTCTTTCAAACACATTTTGGGACACTACTCCTACAGATTTTGCTCTAAATTCATGCAAATTGGTACACAGTATGTCTACAGTCATGTCATCAACATGGATCTGTCCCCTATAGCGCCTCCATCAGGCCGATTTTTTCAAAAACATTTTTGGATACTGCTTTACACAGTATGTCTAGAGTTATGTCATCAACATGGATCGGTCCCATTTCGCGGCACCATCAGGACGATTTTACATGCGACCTGACGGTCGCTTACTGGTATATACGGTATAAGGCCTGTGTTAAAAATGTTACTTGAGTAAAAGTACAAAAGCACTGGCATCAAAATGTACTTCAAGTACCAAACGTAAAACTAAAAAGTACTCACATTTACTCACATTAAAAAAGGTGGAATTTATCAATAAAACACTATCAACTTGGGCATGATCTTACATTAGAACCATTTAATATTCAATCAGTCATCGAGAATGAATTGCCAAAGCTCTGAATGTAATACATAATTTGGGGAATCAAGTCTTCGGATATGGAAGTAACCATAGTTAATTACATGGTTGCGCCCGATACCACATACCAACGTACTACATACTACAGCAAGTGGAACGTAACATTTTGAATGTGAAGCGCAACACTTTTGGAAGTGGAACGACACATGAAAAAGAAGAAAACGGCATCTAAATACCAGGTTATATTCACTTACATTTTAGCAAGAAAAAATATGTTTAAATGTGCTTGGGGGGTTGATTGATTGATTGAAGACTTTATTAGAAGCTTGCATAGGAAAAGGTACATGATAGTGCAGTTCACTGGTACAAGGTCAACTAAAAGGATAAACGCCACAAGAAAGCTTTATGGGTCCTTTTTTAAGTCAAATAACACTGAATGACAGACATAAAACTCAGTGCTATGAAGAAAAAATCATAAAATGTCGTAAAATAAAAATAAATGGTATTTACAGTAGAAAGGCCAAGGCGAGTAGCAGTCAAACAAAAAACATACATAGCAAATAGTGTGCAAACAGTGCGTAAATAATGCAAATGAACCAATAATAAATGTATGCGCATATATATATTTTTTTACTGCTAAAATCTAAATGTTAATGCAATGCTTGTTTTAAAGTATAGGCTATACTGTATGGTGCCATGCTGGCTGTCTAACCCAGCAACAGAGAGAAATAAGTATTATACTTAAGAAGTATATATTCCCAGCCAGAGACTGAATGGCTAGTTGGCAAGTTAAGGCAGAAGTTCACCCCTAAAATGACTTTTTTTCTATCGATTACTCACTCCATGGAGACTTGAGTTCAATAATATTTAGTTTTTGTCGCATTCCTAAGCCAAAAATGTGATTATTAGAAATGCGCGCCCACTGATTCCGGATGACGACCCAAATGCATTTGGGTCTCCATCCGGAATCAATGGGCCTACAAACAGTCTCCTCAAATTATTGGCTTCGGAATGCGACAAATACAAAAAAATATTATTGAACTTGTCTCCATGGGGTGAGTAATTGATAGAAAAAAAGTCATTTTGGGGGTGAACTACTCCTTTAAAGTTTAGTCTAGTTTAAAACTGTGGAATAAAAAAAGTTTATCTAGGAGGGGAGAGATGGATGGATGGAATAAAGTCGAACAAGTACTATAGTCTGGTTGCCCTGCAGGGGCTAAAAGACCTAAAAAGACCTTTAGTGCTTCAAAAGTAATCAACAAACTATATTATTTAAAAAATTACAGGTTAACCTGTAAATGTTCTAATCAAGCAAAAACCAATTCCAAGAAGTTGGGAGTAGAATTCACTATGTAGTGTCAGAAGAAAATATTACTTCTCAATTATTTTAGGAACAATTGTAGGGCTGGGCGATATGGACAAATAAATTGATATCAAGCGATAATAATCATTTCTCACACGGATATATGTTGGCTCAGTTTGCATGTGCCCTGAAAAATGCACAGACAAAACGTTTGGCACATTAAAAAATATATGCCCAAACATCAGATCCATATGGTCTGTTCCACGTGCAAACCCTGATTGGCCGGACACCCCAACAAAGACAATAGGCAGTGTTCACACTAGTAAAGCGCTCGGTGAGGCAGCAACTCCTGCAGGTTGTTCCATGTGCCTGTTCAGTGGGGAGTCACTTAGTAGTGAACCTCTATAAGCACATGTGTTACACTCTCCCAGTTCAACTCCTCACTGTCAGATGAAAGGAAACCGGCTGGTGAATCCATGTGTTAAGACATGGTGACACCTTCCACAGGACAACTGCTTTGTTCTTGTTATAGTTTTTGGCCAATGGCTAAGGAGAAACTGGAGAAAAACACAACAAAACAAGCGTGGTAATCCCTGATATGCCACCATCGGTCTGTGGTCGAAATGTTTTAGGACTGGCAGGCCGAACCAATTTATGGCTTATAGTAAATGTTCAGGATCTTGAACAGAAATTGACCTCAGGTTTCCTGGACGGAGATGCAGTCACACTGGTCCGTCAGAGGGGTGGGGGCGATCAGCGGGTATTGGTGGTCTGGGAGTGGACAGAGACACTACAGGACAGGGAAGAGAAAAATTCCTTCATTCAGATGTGTGTTTTCTTTTTTATGGATATTAGATATCGAGTGTCTTAATGGATTATTATTTTTGTAATCACGTGAACCCTAGCGTCCCTATTCTGGGGCAAATGTTGTGGATTTCAGAGAATTAACCCATTTAGGCCTGAACACATTATTACGCAATATTTTATGCTTTAAATATAAAAAAATAACAGATATACAAGCTCACACTGTGAGCTTGTAGATCTGCTATTTTTGAAAAATCGTGAAAATTCGTGAAAATCTATTTTGACCCGATTCTATAAGTGTCTTCTAAATCCTTCTAAGGTTTTTTTTTTTAACTATGTTTCTGTCAGTGGTTCTCAAAATGTTTCATGCCAAGGACCCCCAAAACTACACGTATTTGGCCACGGACCCCCATCTCAAAATATGTTGTTCCAGGGATCCCCCCCATTTCAAAATATTGTATCAGGGACCCCCCAGAAGCAAATATTTGAGTTACAAATGTTCGCTTTCAAAAAGATATATTCAAAGACTTGCCCCCCCCCCCAAAAAAATAAATAATAAAATAAATAAATAATAATAATAATATATATATATATCACGTTTTTTCAAAAAATAGCAGATCTACAAGCTCACAGCGCGGCACTGATAGCTAAAGCATTCAATAATTCTAGGCCTAAATTTAATCAAGAGACATTAGATAGGTGTTGAATCTCAAGCTTTATGCAATGCAGAGGTTAAGTCTACAGAGACATAGGTGCAAGTGTGATACACTAATGCTAATCTTCCTGGGGTCCACACAAAACATGACATCCTTCGAACCGTGACTTTCATATCATCCATCAACTAACTTTTTCTGTTTTCTCATTTCCTTGGTAAGAGAAAAACTAAAGAAAGAAAATAATTATATCTAAATAATATTATAAATTCCTACCTTCAATTCTATTAAAGCATGTGTTATTGCCATAGAACGTGTCTGCAGATTGTACCTTACAATATTTGGGTTTCTAGATGCCTCTTCAATTGTCTTTTGAAACCTGTATGTTCTTGTGTGTGCTTAACAGTAGACTTTTGCCATGTCAGGGCCATCTGGCCTTATCCTGGTCCTTAGGGATTCAGGTATGTGCAATTTACTGGTAGTTACACAACTTTCCTGGCATCAGAACTTGCTTGTCCACTGGTTCCCACCATGTAAAGTTTGCTTTGGCACATTATGACCATGTGTGGCGTGGTGCCACCCCATCGTAAACCACCGGACGTGTGCTAATCTGGTGACTTTTGATTGACTCATTTATTTAGACAAACATGAGTAACATGACAAGTACAGACAACACACACATATGCAGTGCAGCACAGGCCGGTTAAACATCCTGCCCAAAAAGGAACATCCCAAATAAGACCTTTTACGGCTTTGTTTACGTTGGAAGTCCTTGGCATTCCTGATGCCCACCTGGGTCCCTTTGGTACACGTTTCGTTTGATGGAGACATTTGTTATTTACTAACAGGATATTTATTGTTCATGCCAAAATATTGCTGAGCATCTTACATGATGATTTACTCTTAAACTGAAATACGTTTACTTTGCTAGATTTCCAAAGAATACTCTCTCTTTCCCTTTAATTGATGCTACTACACTAACATTTGTTTTGTACACATCTTTATTTTTTTTGGTCTGTCATCTGTAGTTTAGAACACTGATCAGGACAGTTTTCTATGTCCATGAGTTTATGGAAAGACACATGGATCTTGCACAAAAACTGGTTTCTAACTTGTAGGCTAGATGTGTTAGTTTGAGGGGAAAGAAACTACCAGCCAACTGCCTGCTTGATGTTTTTACTTATGTGTTTTACTGTCTTTATTAGATGCCAAAAGAAATGTATGTATATTATCAGTTTTTGATCGTCGTTCACTACTCATTTCTGTTCCACAAACCCTCTATTTTTAGATATTTTAATCAAACCATCTACACAATCTGGTTGTATGAGTGTGTGTGTGTGTGTGTGTGTGTGTGTGTGTGTGTGTGTGTATGGTATTGTATTATTGAAGCTACCTGTGGTGTGGGTTCACGTTTGAACCACTGTTTGATTCTGTTGGTCCACTTCGGCTGGTTCAGCAGGAAATACGCTATGCCCACCAACACTACCACCACCACGATCCCAACTGACACGGCTACGATTATCTTAACCTGCAGCAGCGTTTCATCTAGTAAAAAGCACACAAACACACACATACATATATTATAAACACACATAAAGGTGCATGCGTGCGCACATGAACAATACGGGTAGGGCTGTCACAATTACACATTTTAATTTGACGATTAATTGCCACACGAATAAGTGCTAATAACGATTTAATTGTGTTTTTGGCGTTGAACATTGGAATAGAATACAATTTAAATTTGCTTTTCAGTCATCATAATCACAAATTGCACAAGATAGAAATTAGAAATAGAAATTACTGGGACAAAATGTTTTTATTTTTTTTGTGAATCACTGATATACAAGCTTACAACGTGTCACTTTGAGCTTGTAGATCTATTTTTTTATGTTTGAAAATGACATTTTTCAACAAACAATTATGATGATTATACAAAATGAATTGTGATCATCTCTAATAATTGCGACAAGCCTGAATACAGGCATGCATCTGAATCAGAATAAGATTTTAATTAGGACTGTCCGAGATAACTCATTTAATCACAATTAACTCACCGTCATTTTAATCGTGATTAATCATTTTAATTGCAATTAATCGCTTTTTTTTTGGCCATTTGGCCTACCTGTGGACAGTTTAGGACAGTGGTTATCAACATTATTATTTCTGCAATTATTTTGGGAGGTCCCCAGATGATCAGCTTAATGTGCAACATTGTTTTTTCACTCAACAGTAAACAAACCAACAGACATATTTTATAGCACAGAGAACGAACATAGTTGGCGAAATGGCAACTTCACGTGTTTAGTTGTACATAAATATAGCCTATATATTTCCCCCTATGGAGCTCGAGGCTCCTAATTAGGAGCGACAAATTAGCATACATTTTAGGCCCGCCCGCCCCTGGCCGAAATCGTTGGGTCGTGGAAGGTCCGGTTCGGGCAGAATTTGAGAACTACTTGGTAGTTCTCTTGACAATCTTGCGACACAGAGCTATAAAAACGGAAGTCATTGAGATGCAATCTATTGTCTGGGTACAGGCCTGCACTTGACGCAGGAATGTGTTGTCAGCGTTCCCGTGCAGCTAAAGCATGTCTAAACAGCTAGAAAGGAACTTGGCTACTTAGGACCGATTTGCTTCCCTGCAATGCCTGATAGATGTAGGCCGTACAGCTTAAGTTGTTTAGTTTAGTATTTTCTCTCTCTCTCATCGATCTGTACTTTTCCATGACATGGACCTTGTTTTATGATACATGTTTTAAATTATTTTCACATGAGAACCCTGTTCAAAAAGAAAAAGGAAGCTGTACAGTATGTGGCAATACTTGAAGAATTACGATGAAGAAATGCAGTGAAATGACTCCTCTCTCTTTTTTTTTAGGTATTAAATAGGTCTAAAAGTCCTTGAAATGTCACTTCACTGTCATCTGTCACCCCGAAATCATGTGGGGACCCCCCTGAGGGTCCCGACCCACAGGTTGAGAACCACTGTCACTGCCTGTCCGAAGCAGGTTGAATCTTAGATAGGCTCAAAAAGGCCATTTTGCTAAAAAAAGAAAAAGAAAAATACTGATTCCATTAACTCATACTGTGCCGGGGCCACAAGAGTGCGCCAGAGTGCCAGAGATAATCTCATAGCCGACCGCTGTTACATACAGGCACCCACGAAGCAGTGGCGTTTCATAACACGGTGACCAGTGGAATGAAAATCACCCGGAGGAAGAGAGCCAACAGATGGCTATAGGCTATCACTCATTTTAGAAGCCCGATTTGCGGCGATTTAGCCGTAAATAAAACTTTTCTGCTACCATAGGAACACAGTTCAGAGAAAATGCTCTCTAAAGATGTGAGAATGTATTGGATTAGGCAGCCGCGCGATGCGGCGGCGTTACCCGATTACGGGCCGGTGGAAAGGGACCTCGGTCGGCGGCCTGGATCAAAATTTAGACGGAGGCTTCGCTGAGGCCTCCGATTAATTAATTCATTTTATTAAAAAAGCCGGACTAGTCCGGGATCGGCACCCCGGAATACGTCGCGCCGCCGACAGTATAGATTGAGTTTTTTTGGGGGGGCTCTAAACTTTATTCTAAACCATTTTCAATGGAATAAATCGTCGGACCATCTAGAATCGGTTGTTGGAAAGCGTAGGACGAGGCAGGACCACCCACATCTCTACAAGCAGCTCAGGGTAAGTAAAATAGCAAAACAAATATTGTATTGTATTGAAAAAAAAAGCCGGATCGGCACAAGAAGGGTTTTAACTTAACATTAGAAATTGTACAAACAAACCTAAAAAAAAATATATATATATATATACACAATGGGGGAAATAAGTATTAGATACACTGCCGATTTAGCAGATTTTCCCACTTCCAAAGAATGGAGAGGTCTGCAATTTTTATCGTATGTATACTTCAACTATGAGAGACAGAATCTAAAAAGAAATTCCAGGAAATCACATTGTATGATTTTTAAATAATCAATTTGCATTTCATTGCAAGAAATAAGTATTAGACGTGCCTACCAATCAGCAAGAATTCTGGCTCTCACAGAACTATCAAATATTTTTTAAGCAGTCCTCCTATTCTACACTCATTACCTGTATTAATTCATCCTATTGACCCACGTTTTACGTTGTTACCTGTATAAAAGACCCCTGTTCACACACTCAATCAATCAGACTCCAACTTTTCCACTAGGGCAAGACCAAAAAGCTGTCTAAGGACCCAGGGAAAAAAATGGTAGACCTGCAAAAAGGCTGTGATGGGCTACAGGACAATAGGCAACAAAAAGCAACAACTGTAGGCACAATTATTGGAGAATAGAAGAAGCTCAAGATGTCTATCAAGCTCCCTCTGTCTGGGGCTCCATGTAAGATCTCACCTCGTGGGGATCAATGATCATGAGAAGATGAGGGATCAGACCAGAACTACTCGGGAGGACCTGGACAATGACCTGGAGAGAGCTGGGACCACAGTCTGAAAGATTACCATTAGTAAGATACCGTATTGAGGTGAGGATGGATGGGGCCATGTATCCTTACTGCGCTCCACTGCAAGATTTTAATCAATGGCGGCAACATGGTGTAGTATCTTACTAATGGTATGGTAATCTTTCAGACTGTGGTCCCAGCTCTCTTCAGGTCATTGGCCAGGTCCTCCCGAGTAGTTCTGGTCTGATCCCTCATCTTTCTCATGATCATTGATACCCCACGAGGGGAGATCTTACATGGAGCCCCAGACAGAGGGAGCTTGATAGACATCTTGAGCTTCTTCTATTCTCCAATAATTGTGCCTACAGTTGTTGCTTTCTCACTAAGCCGTTTTCCTATTGTCCTGTAGCCCATCCCGGCCTTGTGCAGGTCTACCATTTTCTTCCCTGGGTCCTTAGACAGCTCTTTGGTCTTGCCCTAGTGGAAAAGTTGGAGTCTGATTGATTGAGTGTGTCTTTTATACAGGTAACAACGTAAAACGTGGGTCAATAGGATGAATTAATACAGGTAATGAGTGTAGAATAGGAGGACTGCTTAAAAAATATTTGACAGTTCTGTGAGAGCCAGAATTCTTGCTGATTGGTAGGCGTGTCTAATACTTATTTCTTGCAATGAAATGCAAATTGATTATTTAAAAATCATACAATGTGATTTCCTGGAATTTCTTTTTAGATTCTGTCTCTCATAGTTGAAGTATACATACGATAAAAAATGCAGACCTCTCCATTCTTTGGAAGTGGGAAAACCTGCTAAATCGGCAGTGTATCTAATACTTATTTCCCCATTGTATATAATAACAGGAAGAAATAGAATTTTGGAATACCAATCGAACTGATTTCATATGGCTCTAATCTGAGCTTACCTGACACTGGTATGACCTCACACTTTAGACAGCTGCGAGGACCGACGTCTACCCTATCGTATAAAACAATCTGGACATACACGCAGTAGCTCTTTCCCTCCTCCAGCTTCTTTCCCTCCTCCAGCTCTTTGATAATCACTGAGGATCTGGAGTCTGGATCATGTATTTTATATTCCTGTATGGACAGAAGATGAACATTAGATCCTGTTCATTGATTTTGATTTGACACATGTAGACATTTTAAGACATTATCCAAACCAACTTGCATCATAATGCAAGCAACCATAATCAGTGTTTTGTTGTCCATACATAGAATTTATTTGGGAAGCCTGCTCAAGCAGTTCTATGTATATTTTTAATATTGTATATTAGTTTGGTATTACATTGGTCTGAGGACTTAAGTGGACTTAAGAGGTCTGGTGTGTCAGCAATTACTTTCAATTGATTTCACATCACTGTAAAGAATTCGACTGTGGTGCACACAGGATCAACTGTCATTTGGTTTAAGAAACACAGGATAAGTTGTTGATTTCCTTTGTGCAGGCACATTTTAATTTATACATACACCAGATGCTGTAACTCAGGGACGGTCCAGTTGTAATTGGCTAGTTGGTTGACAAACTACTAGCCAATACATCTACAAGCTCCCAATACGTCACAGCACAACATGCTTTCATAGAACACATGCTGGCCTCTATGGAATCCAAAAGACTGAAATCAGTTGTTGAGACTGAGAACTTTAATGCATGTCTTACTGACTGTAGATCGACTGCAGTGCTACTCAGCTGTTAGCTAAACAACAGGTATTAGACCTGGACTGTGTCCACAGAAAGCATTTTCTTGAGCTGCCAGCAAAAGACTATGACTAAAACTAAATCAAATTTGCTGTCAAAATAACACTGCTGATATGATATGCAAAAGCACTCCTCTGCTCATGAAATGATTTCTGTGGACACAGTCTAGGGTGATAAGCCATCACCGCGGTGTAGTCTTTTAAAGTCAGAAAACTACAACATTACATCATTCATCACGGTGAAGGGCTATCACCGCGAACCCCGACATCTCTCCTCTATTTTTACCTTCAGATATCTCCCCATCACCCTGTTCACTGATTGGTCGATCTAGACCAATCAGTGTGCCCCATGGTTTCAGAGGCACAGAGGCATCGTAGTCACGGTGAATTCACTGTGACTATGATGGCCTCCACTTGTTATCTAATTTTTAGGTGATAGCTTATCACCTAAAAGTTGAGGTGATCACCCTTCACCTCGGACTATGAAAAAGGTAAGAACATTCTTTTGAATAAAGCTGTTAGGTGTCTCACCTCTAGTGGCCAACCTTCCTGACCATAATGAACTCTGTATTTAGCAAATCTGTGAGCCCACAACAGTGTGTGTTTACTGTTCAGAGTTACAGACAAGCTGCCAGGCTGAGCACTTAAATCAACAGATGGGCCACAGGAGTCACCTGGAGGAGAATATAAGGAGAGTGCAATTCATTGAGAAGGTTATACATACTGTAGATACACACCAGTGTTAATTTCTTCGACTAAAACTATGACGATGTTTCGTCGACTACCTATTTCACTGACAAAAAAAAAACTAAAAATCACACCCGTGTGAAGTGGAGCTGTGTGTGTGTGTGTGTGTGTGTGTGTGTGTGTGTGTGGATCATGTGTACCGATTTTTGTGACATTTGAAGAAAATATGTAGGAAAAGGAGCAAAAAGTGTGTTTTGGAGAAAATTCAAGATGGCGGAAAATCTATCATGGCGCAAATGGGCGTGGCCATGGGGAGATGCGTCATGACCCAAGGAATCCAGGGAAAAAAATTTTTTAATTTTCCGACCTACGATTCAAGAGTTACAGGCCAAAACGTAAAGTGGGGTGTTATGGCGCCACCATGCGGCCAAATGACACAATTATTTTTTATTTAATCCTTAAAATCATTATGAACCTCCCCTCCAAGTCTTGAAACTCTAGCCCCTATGGTTTGCGAGAGACAAATAATTGAATGTGAGTTTTTGCGATTCCCATTATAAGTCAATGGGGAAAATTAATTCACTAATAAATTAATATCAATTAAACTATAGAACCTTTCTCTTAGAAAAGTAATAGCCCACGATTCCCGAGTAAGCCGGTCGATTTGACATATGGCGCGAGTGTGTGGTGGCAAAACTGTGGGACTAGTGGCGTGCCGAAGTTTAGGAAGTTCAGGCTACATACAGACACACAGACAGACACACAGACAGACAGACCCACACGGCCACGTATAGGGAGCCTGTGCTTCACACAGCTCCAAAAACAAAGCTATAACGTAATTTCGTCAACAAATACAAACTAGACGGAAATGTTGGGGGACTAGTGGAGACGAGATCCAGTAGAATTAAAAGACAAAAAGTCATTTTATGTTTGGTTGCGTTCCGGTGTTATTCTTTGAAAACAGCAGATCTACAACGTGCTGCGACGCGTTGTGGGCTTGTAGATCGGCTATTTTCAACATGCAACCAAGTGTAAAATCAGGCATTACGACACCACCAAGCCTGACAAAATATTTTTGGGTCGACAAAATAGACTACAGATTTAGTCAACTAAAATCTTAAAACTAAACTAAAACGTTTTACTGCTGTCAGCATGCACACGCACGCATGCACACGCGCGCACACACACACACACACACACACACGCACACACGCACACACGCACACACACACACACACACACACACACACACACACCTTTTGTGGTGCAGGCCTCAACAGGTGTGGAGGTCAGGTGGTGTGTGTGTGCTTGCACCCTCAGCTCCACACAGCCATACTTTGCTGCTTTCTGGATTCTTGCAACATCACAGGAAGTCAGCACTGTCTTAACACAGGACTGGACATCCTTCCACATTTTAGAGTCAGAACTGAGAATGAAAAACAAACATTAATCATGAATAAATTCAACTAAACTAAGAACAACACAGTAAAAATGCTCCAGCTCAGTAGCCTTGTGAGAGTGTCCACCCTGATATTGGGATATACTGTACCAAAGATTCTACGATGCGTCACGATGCATCACACTTTTCTATATTACTGCACAACATCGCAGAAAATACTAGCAGTCAGATATACGGAACGCCTTTTTTAATTTAGAAACTGTTGTGTAATCATTGTCAATCACTCTCCTGTCTCCTTGACATAAATGGCTTAACATTAAAGAAAATAAAAAATATAAAATGGTACAGGCCATAATGGATTATGACACGTTGCTGCATCGATGCAGAATCGTGCACGGCCGAATCGCGATGCATTGCTGAATCGATTCTTTTTGACACCACTACCCAACAGTGTACAGTAGCTTGCTAACAAGAACAGACACGTCTGCAAATGACTCTGTCATGCGACAGAGCATAATAAATTAGCCAATATTGTGGCCCTGTGTATTTCAATGTATTGCAACACGACATTTACTTAAGTACTGTACTTAAGTACACTTTTGAGTTATTTGTACTTTCCTTGAGTATTTTCAGTTTCCAATACTTTTACTCCAGTGCATCTCGGATCCAAATATTGTACTTTTACTCCACTACAATTATTTGAACACTTTAGTTACTAGTTACTTTGTAGATCGCAATTATTATTACAAAACTAGCTCCTTTCGGAACCACTCACTCCATGGCTATGCCACTCCGAGATGTGGTTCCTAGTCACTCAATGCCCAAATGAGGCGTCGCCGGGGGTAGTTCACCAGGTTTTCAACCGCTCTTATACTGTCACCAAGCGTTGTATCCAAAAAGCAATGGTCCTGTACCCGTCTCTTGCATCTCTACTTTTTTAGCGGAAAGGGTAATCCAAGCCTTGTGTTGAAACAATACTTTTAAAACGCTCACTTTGTCAGCCCAGTCTGTGTTTTCCCAGTGAAATGTTACGGAAGCAACCACGTGACTCGCCATTAATCTCAAGCGACAAATGGGAGCGTGTCGCGAGATTTCCCCGCGAGAAATGGCAACAGGCTGACAAAAAATACAGACTGGGCTGACAAAGTGAGCGTTTTTAAAGTAGAGATGCAAGAAAAGGGTATAGGACCATTTCTTTTTGGATACAACGGATACAACTACCCCCGGGCATGGAGTGACTAGTAACCACATCTCGGAGCGGCATAGCCGTGGAGTGAGTGGTTTCGGCCATTTGAAAATAGCTGATCTACAAGCTCACAATGTGTTGCGATGCGACACATTGTGAGCTTGTAGATCAGCTATTTTCAAAAGATTTGTATACATTTGAAAACATGAAATGGGACATTCTGTATAATCAGTAGTTTATACTTTTGATACTATTGGTACATTTGAATGCCAATACTTTTGTACTTTTGCTAAAGTACATCTTGAATTCCGGACTTTTACTTGTATCAGAGTATTTCTACATTGCAGTATTGGTACTTTTACAGAAAAGAATGTGACAACTTTTTCCACCACTGCCGTGTAGTGTAGTGTACTGTACTGTAGGCCTACCCAACGGTAGTTGGGTACGTACCTCCAGTATTGAACAGTGTAGGTGACATCATTGTGTTGATGTGCAGGAGCCCACGTCAGTAAGGAGTTGTTGACGTAGACATCTTGTGGGGATGGCAGCTCCTCTGAATGCACTAAGACACAGACCAACATCAGTCAGAATAGGACAGCATCTGCTCATAAAAAGTGATTTTACATTACAGGCTATAGGTCAATATAGGAGTTACACTCACAGATGCACGCAAACACACACACACACACACACACACACACACACACACACACACACACACACACACTTTAACAACTTTGTTAAAACGTCAGGCGCTTTAACAATTAAAGTTAGGTTTTCTCCTCTTTTAAACAAAATACAGCTGGTTAACTTTAGCCATAGAATGGCTAAAGTACATTTCACGTATTCCTGTATTACACATGTATTATCTTGCATTACATGTAATGTATGCAATACAACAAGACATTCTGGCCATGGGGCTACAGCTGGTTGTAAGAATAATAATAATCTGAAACACTTTTAAAGCTAAGACATTTCTGATGTTGTACATATCATCCTGACCTCTGAGGTCATCTGGGAAAGGTCTGCTTTCCAGTGTTAGAAAAAGTAAATTTCTTTACTTCAGTAAAATTATAGATACAGCAATATAGAACATTTATTTTTAAGTTTTAATAGTACAATAATTCAAAATGTACTTGAGTAAAAGTACAAAAGCATTGGCATGAAAATGTACTTAAAGTACCAAAAGTAAAAGTACTCATTATGCAGAATGTCCCATTTCGAGTTTTCAAATGTATAAAAATCTTTTGCAGATCTACAAGCTCACAATGCAGTGTGAGCTTGTGCCCCCCCCCCCCCCCCCCCCTCCCAACACCACATTGTCCGTCACAACTTACAAGCGGTACTTCTGTCCCTCAAATGAATAGTTTTGGACCCTTTCCACACACCCTTAACTGTAACTGTGTCTATTCATGTTTACTTATTTTGTTTAATGCATCCTAATGTCATTGTAGCTTAGCTAACTATAGCATCAAGCTATTCAAAAACGAAACAAAAGTTATACTTTACCTTGAGCCGTAATGACATATAGGCCTATCCACAGCAAAACACACCACATGATGTGAAGTATTACATCTCAGACGGTGTAGGAGGCAGAGGAACATTACAATTAAACTCCATGTATTATAGGTGGAACTAAACTATAAAATTATTCTCACAGAGACACAATAGATGGATATGAGTCATCTCTGTGGACTGTGCACGAACAAGTTGCCATTAGTCATACTGTAAGTTCCCGAAAATGGACACATAAACACTCCCCCATCACTTCCTGTGTTTCCCAATCCTGAGCAGTTCTTCTTGGAGAGTTTTATGATGGTATATAGTATCCCACCGTTGCACTACTGCCATCTTCTGTTTAGCTGGGGTCACTTCTAAACAGTGTTACATTTGACAGACACATTTTGATTTTTAGTTTAGTCATCATAGTCTTTTAGTGTTGAAGGCCCGCGTCCATCTAAAGCGAGTCCAAGTCAAGACCAAGTCCAAGGGGAGCGAGTTCGAGTCAAGACCGAGTGTGGGAGGGGGTCGAGTCCGAGTCAAGACTGAGACCAGATTTAAAATGTTTAAAATTTAAAAAATGTACTCCTCATTTGATACGTAGGCCTACTTTGGAGACAGACACAAAACATGGAGAGATTATTCTTTGCAGTTAAGTTAAATGTATTACTCTGGTAATGAGAGCAAAATAAAGAAGATACATCTACACAGTATGTATAACGTCAAGGGGTTCTCAGCTTGTTTAACATCATAGTTTAACATCATGAAATGTTTCTAGTTCCTGCTATTATTTGCACAAGATTGACACATTTTCCAGACCATGGGTTTACTTACTAAACCATTTACACACATCTAGACTCTAGATTCTAGCGACAGCTCTCTTATAATGTTAATGTGAATGGGCTCCAATTTACCAAACATAAAATGATATTTAGTCAAAAAGAAAACTTTTCAAATTACTCAAAAAATTTGCTGTTAAAATTAACACTGCTCTAAACCTGGTTGTCTCAAGTTTTGTTGCTGCTCTGATGTAATTTGGCAAAGTTTCAAATCAATTCTCAAATTACTTTTCTAGAGAAATATAGTTTGACACATTTTATTTGGCATTAGTAAATAAAAATACATGTGTACAGAGAATAAGACGTGACAACAACGTCTATAAAACGGCTATTTTGCACAGATATGATTTATCGTCACTGTCGGGCAGAAACCTTCTATCTCCAAGTTTCAAATGTGTGTTATTTATTAATGAAAACCCTGCTTCATCATACAAAAGTGTCACGCAAAAGTAGTGAAAAGAGACCTACAAGCACACAACGCCTCGCATCATGCTTGTAGCTATTTTCACTATTTAAAAGTTTTTTAAATAATAACAAAAAAGGAAGGTTTTGGACCTTTTCCACCCGACAACGACGATATGAATACTGGTGTGCTGTGAGAATTTGACTTCACCACAAACACTTGTGCCCACCAACACTGAAAAGCACAGTTCTAAAATATACAAAAATAACCATTGGTGTAGGTAGCTACAGAGCCATGGCAGAGATCACTACAGGACAAGGTATAATCTTTATTATTTTGTCACTGTCTTATGTCTATAACCAGACTATTGTTCTTGTCCAGCTTTATTTCACCTAGAGTAACCATTTTTTTCCTGTAAACTTTTCTGTAACTCCAAAAGTTCACTGAGTTCAATGGACTTTTTATGTCGCTTTTCTGATTTCTGATTGGTCAAGCTTTACGTGACATCACAATATGTAATATAAATGGTAAGACGGAATTCATGAGGAACAGTCCTTTTTTTTTACAGTGTTTCAGACATCAGTGCAACTACACTAGATACCTTTCTAGATATATACTATCTTACTACAAATAAACATTAAATCACACCCATGTGAAGTGAGTGGTGTTGATGATGATGATAGACCCACATGACAAGACAACTCATCATTATATTGTCCAATCAGAAAAGGATAAGTATGCACTGTTCATTTTAGATGGATAAACACACATTTGGGCATACACACAAAGTCACATATTGGAGTCGGCTAGCACCATCAACAGCAGTTCCCAAATGGAGACACAAAGGACTATGGAGACTCTGTGTGTGTCCTACGAGATACGCGAGGGTCTTTATTCTTATCATCAAATTATTGGAAAGTTTGGAAACTTAACTTCGGACAATTATTTCTTCCCTTCAATACCAATTGGTATTGTATTTTATATAATTTTGTATCATTGATTAGTCACCTTTACAACAAGGTATAACCTTTTTGGACTGAGCAATGTAGCTAAACGTGTGGGTGGCACCTGAGCATGGGTCCTACAACTTTGTTGCATTTGTGCATGCTCCAAGCAGCAACGCTGCACCCATGGAAAGATGGCAAGTTTGTCCCTTCAGGATAAGGTCTGTGCAAGAGGGCAAGTGGAAGCTGGTGTTCCGTTATGCAGAGTGGAAGCATTATTTGGTTTCAGCCCTGGGGTTCCCATAACCCATTTCCAAACTTGGGACCAAGTTCCGTGAGAATGGTGAAGTCACAGACAGACTGTGAAGGGGCCGTCCCAGGGAGACAACACCCCAAGAAGATCAGTTCCTCATCCTTGCTTCACTGAGGAACCATAATAGGCTTTCTTCCAGAGATTTACAGGCAAGATTAGTTACCACAGACAGAAGTCGAAGTTGCAGGACCCACGCACAGACGGCAGTCACACATCTGTGACTGGCACACACCTGCCAGCAAGTGTGTGCTTGTAGGTCGCTCAAAAGAAGAGTGTTTCCGAACTCTCTGAGGAGTTTATATATATTATTTAAAAACTTGAAAGTTTAAATAGCTGAGAACGTGTCACGATGCGTTGTGAACTTGTAGATCAGTAATCTTTTGAAGTAGGGCTCAAGTGATTCATTCATGTACCTTTCGGGTAGTTTGGAACCTGGGGGAGGCACCACATGTCCATCAGAGATGCGACTTTCGCGAACGAATCGAATCTTTTGAACGGCTCTTTGAAGCGAACGATGGGATCCGGTTCGCGGAGTAGGGAGCCGTTCATTTGGGGGGGGGGGGGGGGGGGGGGTTAACAAAAAAGCTCCTCCTTGCTACTCCACTGAGCACTGTACAGTGAGTGAGTGAGAGAGAGAGAAAGATAGAACAAGGGGAAGAGCATTGTTGCCTAGGTGTCAAGGTACGGTAGCTTAATTTACACACACATGTTTTATAAAAAGGGTATACAAAATTGTGATCTCAACTGTCAGCAAAGGAATGTGGTGCCACCTTGTGGATTCATGTTTCAACAAATGCTTCTTAAAAATATGTAAATGTACAATGAGCCAGTCTTTTGAACGGGTCTTTTAAGTGAGATCCATGGCTCTGGCTCACTTCAAAGAGCCATAAATTGCATCTCTAATGTCCATCTTGGGTCACAAGCTAAAACGTTTGGGAAATACTTGTTCTAGGAGCTTGGAACCGTGTCCAGCACTGTTCAGAAGTTCTGGGAGCATGGACCCTGATCCAGCAGTGTCCGAGTGCAACCACTGGAAAGTTTTGTGGACGTGCGGGTTGTTGTTGTTGTTCCATCTGCTGTCCTCCCCAGACTCTATGCCCGAGTCCTGATGTGAATCGTGACGGTTCATGTCGTCTCCTCCTCCTCCTCCACTGACCTCCACCTCCACCATGATCACCTCCTCCTCCGCGTTCCCCTCTGTCTCCCGATCCGACATCTCCATAGCAAACACATTCACAAAGACGCAGTCCTCCTTCACTGTTGTACTGTACTCCACCCAAGGGGGATCACTTGGAAACACCTGTGGGATTACAGCAAGACAAATGAATGGAATGGCTCCCATCGACTTTCTATTCACGTTATTCCTGGCCCCGCCCCCGGCTTCCTGTTCATATCCTGAAAGAGGCGGAGGCTGAAAAAGCTGGCCTGAAAAACATAATTTGGTTTCCTGTTGTCCTTGCATTAAAGTGTCAGTAGTTGGCGTTCTAGGCTCTGGGCTCTGAATGTACCTGGGTTGCCATGTCTGCTTATAATAAGCAATTTGTGTCTCTAAAATAATAGTTGCTTATTTGGCTTACTTTCTAATATTTTTTAAATCAGTGGTTCCCAAATCTTTTCATATCAAGGACCCCAGATAACATATTTGTCCACAGTCGCAGACCCCCATCTGAAAATATGTGGTGCCAGGGACCTCGACACAGATTTATGTTGTTAAAATGTTTCAAAAATATTCAAAAAATGTTTTCCCTCAATATTTTTTAAATAGCAAATATACAAGCTCACAATGTGTGGCAATGTGACACATTGTGAGCTTGCTGATCTGCTATTTTCAAATGTGAATGTAAAGTAGTATAGCCTACTGTAGTTGCTTCTGTTGGGCTTATTTCTTTGGCAAAATCTGGCAACAAACAATTCC
>NC_137829.1:38604625-38754625 GCF_963921795.1 Nannobrachium achirus
TTCCCGGCCGGTCCAGGCCGGCCATTAGAAAGAAATTAAAATAAAATGTCGGCATTTGTTCCATTTTAAGGGCTGGGCGGCCAACAAAGTAAATCGTCACTGTCGGGCAGAAACCTTGTATCTCCAAGTTTCAAATGTATACATTTTTTCGCAAAGCAAAGCCCTGATTCACCATACAAGGCTGTTGCACAAAAGTAGTGAAAACAGCAGATCTACAAGCACACAACGCCTCGCGGTGCGAGGCGTTGTGTGCTTGTAGATCGGCTGTTTTCACTATTTTAAATCATTTTTAAAATGATAAATACAAAACAAACTGTTTTGGACACCCAACAACGATGAAATATATAAAAAAAAAAAAAAAATAGGAGGGCCTCTCCAACTCTTTTTCGCGGGCTGAATCAGGGGCCCAGCACATCCCTGGCCACTAGCCACGATGTAAAACAATATTTTTATGGGAAACCAATGTTTTTGCGACCTGACACACGCACAAACACAAAATGCGCTGAAACATCAGTTGGAGATGTTCTCACATCCAATGTTTTGCTGGTGATGGGAAGAGTTGCTGATGAAGCAACTGAAGCAACTTCAAAGCAGTTCAAAAGGGATCAATTAAGAGCTACGGTCGAACCCTCTCCCCCACATACTATTTTATTTTATTTAGGCTCAAAGTTACCTAGTCTGCCTTTACCCTGTAACACAAATAGTTAAAATAGCTGATGTACAAGATCTTATTATATTTTATAAAAGAAATTCAAGCAAACAATATAATGTTTCAAATAATCATGTCCCTTTTTTTAATGGCGAAATCACTTTGAAAGAGTTTTTTATAAAGACGAATTGACAGTCAACTCCCCTTTTTTAGCTTTTTTTTGTTCAGTTAGAGCAAAACACATGTCACCAAGATGACTGTCTAACATGTGAGACATGGTCTCTCTCCCAGCTGTCCTACTGTCTGTCTCTCCTACACTGTCTCTCTCAGCTGTCCTACTGTCTGTCTCTCCTACACTGTCTCTCTCTCAGCTGTCCTACCGTCTGTCTCTCCTACACTGTCTCTCTCAGCTGTCCTACCGTCTGTCTCTCCTACACTGTCTCCCTCTCAGCTGTCCTACTGTCTGTCTCTCCTACACTGTCTCTCTCTCAGCTGTCCTACCGTCTGTCTCTCCTACACTGTCTCCCTCTCCTACAGGACCTATAGTACTCTGTCTCCCAGTCAGCTTTCCTACTGTCTGTCTCTCCTAGGGTTTCTCAAAGTGGGTGCCAACATGCAAGTCCAGGGGTGTGCCAGAATTACTTCGATAATATTCAGAATTTATCAATACCACTTCAGTTTAACCACTTATACTTAGTAAAACGCACCTTAGTTGCACTGTACTTGGTGCTGTCTTTTTCAGCCTCTTCACCAAAAATAGAAGATCTACAAGCTCACAATGTGTCAAGTGTGACGTGTTGTGAGCTTGTAGATCGGCTATTTGTGTTCCCTAACTAAATTCGGACTAATGAACCTTCGGACGAATGAACCTTCGGACTTATGGGCAGTCCCCAAAAGGTACAGTTTCATGATGGTACAGTTCACTGGTACAAGGTCTACTAAAAGGAGATCCTAGAAAAGACTAAGCTTATTTCCACAGGAAACCATTTAAGTATCTCATATAACATTGAATGACAGACAAATAGAACACAGTAGTAGTACTATGAAGTAGATATAGTCAGTAAAAAAAATAAAGAACAAAAAAACAGTAAGTCTATACAAACAGTAAGTATATACAAAAAAGGGGCAGGAAAACGTCTCTCAAGTTTTCCTCGTGACATACTGTATCTTAGGGGTAAATATTTACATGTTTGACATAAATGCAAGGTACTGTAAAGTAGCAGTAGTAATTCAGGGGTGCCGCGGATGAAAAGGTTATTTATAGGGGTGCCCTGAGCCAAAGATGTTTGAGAACCTCTGTCCTCTACAACGATCAAACATCGTTCCTCACCGTTCTCATCAGGACAGAATGAGTCCTTCAGCACGGTCCAGTTGGACAGCTGACCTCCGCCCTCGGCCCTGACCCGCAGGACATAACTCCCCGAGTAGTCCAGGTGGGGTGAGAGGTCGCACCAGGTCTCTGTGCGGCCGCTGCACCGGCTGGTGTAGGACTCTTGGTTGTCCCTGAGACAGACAGACAGACAGACAAACAAAGATCAGACAGACAGACATTGATCACACAGACAGAAACACACATGATGTACAGCAGTGGTTCCCAAACTTTATACAGGGTTCCCACACATCTTTACCAATTAATTTCCAAAACTTTTTCAAAACCTTTCCAGAATATTTAACCCGATTTCCAGGACTATATAACAATAATTCAGCTCAATAACGAGTCGCTTACTCCTATGCGCAATGCCCAAAGACAGGTAGTGTATGCCAGTGGTTCTCAACCTTTTCAGGCCGTGACCCCCGAAATAATCATATTTGAAGAGAGTTGAGGAATTTTGTATAACACGGTTTTATTGTGAAAATAGCCGATCTACAACGCCTTGCAACAATTTCCCTAATCTTTTTCAGCAGAAGCATGCGCACAAACATGCAACGGAGTGAAACAACCCCAAGTTCACACCTCGACAACGTTTACAGACGCTGTAGTGTCACAGCTGGGTGATTTAACAAAGGGACGAGCCTGTAATGCATATCAATATACCTGTTAACTCCTGTATAGTAGTTGTTAAGCAACAGTAAATTACCTTCCGGCCCAAACATTGAATCACCAGTATTACAGTATAAAATGTATAACAACGATGTATAATAACCAGGAGAAAGACACTGGGAAAGAAAGAGAGACAGGGAGAGATGAAGAGAGAGAGAGAGAGAAACAAAGAGACACAGAGAGATGGAGAGAAAGAGAGACAGAGACAGATGGAGAGCAAGACAGAGAGACAGGGACAAAGATAAACAAGAGAAAGATGGAGGGAAAGACAGGAGACAAGGGGGAAGATACTGTAGAGCGACAGAGAGTGTCAGCATGTGTGCATGCGTGCGTGCGTACTTACAGTGTGGACTGCACAGTGAAGTTGACAGCACTGGCTTGGCTCCAGTCCCATCGGAGGATGTAGCGAGTGTTGACAGCGTCCATCTTTAGACACCGAGGACAGGGCAGGCCTGCAGACACTGTGCACACCAACACACAACCAATGGAAGTTAAACGTACCGTGCAGTGTGCACAACGACCACCGGAACTTAATCGCATATTGCAGAGGGCAGTGCACACCAACACACAACCACAGGAAGATGATTGAACTGTGCAGTGTGCATCCCAACTTACAACCACTGGCTTGTATAGTCTGTTCGCTGCAGTTTGTTTTAAAGTGGACCTTAAAAAAAAATCACTTTTAATTGGTGTTATTGTGCTTTTTTAATAATAATAATGTAAAAAAAATCTCTTCTGTTCTATGTACACAACAACACCACAATACGGCCCATGTGGTGAGGATTGTTGATGTTTTGAGAGACATTTTGAAAGGAGCGTCTATAATATATAAAAGACTTCCGCTTCTCTCTCTCACACACGCACACGCGCGCACACAGGAGGTATTGTGTCTCCATCTGTCTGTACAGGAAGTAGATTGCAAACAGGAAATGTGAAGACATGTACACACAGTACTGTACCTGCTGGAGGTTCCAGAACTATTAACCTGCACATTTCCAAGAGAAAGAACGGCACCCCTGAATTACACTGTTACTTTAAGATAAGATACAGTTCTGTATGCCTATGCCACAAGATAAACTTGACAGAAGTATTCCATGAGGACAGATTAAAAATGGGACCGTACCTATGTTCCCCAGGTTCTATGTTCCCCACTTTCTTACCACCTAAACCTACCCCTAACCCTAACCCTAACCTCACTAAAGCTAATGCTGTGAGGTGGGGAACATAGAGAGGGGAACATAGAACCTGGGGAACATAGGGTGGACCCCCCCTGGACTTGTCACGGCACCCACTCTGAGAAACTCTGCACTACAGTATCATCTATCATATCATCTCTCAAGAACATGACTCTCTGATGATATGCAAACAGATGAAAAGGAACAAAACAGAGAGGGCGTTGCCTTTTATTTGACGATGGTTAGCCAGATTGTCTATCATGCAGCTCTCTCTCTCTCTCCATGCCATGGAGTCTATGGAAGTGTGTAAGGTTTTCACTTTCACTTTAATTCCGACAGAACTCACCGGAGCAGAAGAGGAAAGCTGTCCAGATGCTCCGTGCGTTTGTTGGCATCTCTTCATTCCTGATCCTCCTCTGGCTGTCTTGTCTGTCTGTCTGTAAGCCTGTCAGCCTGAAGGGGAATTGTAACGTTGAGGTTTGATGCGTGTTTTCGGCGGGTTCAGGTTCACACACAGCATGCTGCTGCTGTGTTTGGAACAGACCACTCCCCCTATTCACAGAGGAAGCTTTTTACAAATGGTTTGAGGTCACGGACAGAAGAAAGCAAGCAAGCAGGAAGTGTGAGCCACCCACACACGCCTTATTAACCAACTGACAGGAAAATATCACAGTGCCAGCATATCTGACCATAAAAATGACATTATGGATATTGTTCATCTGCTCTGCTCTTAATGCATTTTGAGTGTATCACTAAAGCTTGCTTTAAGTGCTACTCAAATGACTGATTGGTATTTGATGATTTATGTTCATGTGCTGCACACACAGTGTGCCCATCCATCCCTCATGGGTTTATAAGAAACCATATTACGCTTACAGCATGCTTATGTAATAATAATAACAAGATAATAATAACCAATAAATGTATTCGATATGATTTTCTTTTTCTTGTCATATGTGATATAAAAATAACAATAACAATAACAGATCTATACATGCTCATGTCTCATTGTTATGTGATTAAGCTTAGTTGGTTGTTCCAAAATATTGTTTAAGTGTTTTGTCTGACTAATTTTGTTGATTATAATAAATGATTCCTTGCTATAAAAAAACGTTCATTACTTGAGGAATTGTAAAAGTAATCAATAGAATAACCAATGAGATTTTTACAGTACTGACAGTGATGAATAAAATAAAATGGGAAATAATGAAAATATTATTTATGATTAGTATCAACTTCAGATTCCATGTGACTGTAATGCTCTAGTGAAATCAAGTGAATTCACATTCAGTGAAATGAAGCACTTGTAACATATGGTATTTGTTATATTTCTTTAATATGAATGATTGTCCATGGTTCTATAAGCAGCTTAAGGACCAACAGCTTTCACTTCACCGGTTATACCAGTCTTCACAGTAAACGTATAGGCTATATACAGATTCACTGGACACCTTGCCATGAAAGACTGGCACCGCATTGAGGCAAGGCAGATTAGGGTTCCATTAATATGGGTTGAGAGAACAAACTCTATTGTTGAGTTTGGATTGAAGCAGTAAATAAATGTGTTTGAATTGAAGCTGTAAATAAATGTGTTGGTTCCCCAGCTGCTGCCTTTATCGCCTCAACACATTGTGTGTCTATCATGACCTTTACACATTTGTGGCTTTGTGGAGAAAAGCAGTAAATATTTGCATAAAGCTTGAGCAGATGAATGGATATTTGAACTGTACAAGTGAGACCATTTTAGTCTATAACAACGGTTCCCTAACCTTTTAGCTTGAGACACAAAAGAGAAATGAGATGTTTGCCCGGGACCCAAACTATTGAAAAATGTTTTTCCCCCCATTTATTTATGGAAAATTATTAGATTTTTTAATTTTATTTGAAAAATGTTTGAATTGATTTTAAAGCTATACTGTGTAAGATGCTCAACTAGTGGTCAGTAGCCCTATAGCAAACCACAGTCGCGTCCGCGTCTTTCGGCCGTTTTTCGCGTCTGCCTCCACCTCGCCTGCCTCCACCTCGCCGAGATCTATCTTTAGAGGGGTCCCTGGTTCCTGTGCGTTCAGGCATTCCGGAGAAACGGACTCCTTCACCCTGCCTGGTAGGCGAGGTTACCTTTTGAGTATAGAGATACACGGGCGACTACAAATATGGCCGCCATAGCGACCCCACTTCAAGATGTTTAGGAAACAGTGGTCTATGGTGGTTCTCAACCTTTTCAGGCCGCGACCCCCAAAATAATCATATTTTAAATGGGGACCCCCCACCCTGACGAGCACTAAGAGTTGAGGCATTGCATTTTGTATAACACGGTTCTATTGTGAAAATAGCAGATCGACATGCTCACAACGACTTGCGTTGCGAGGCAGTGTGAGCATGTAGATCTGCTATTTTCACAATTTCTGCCTCTAATATTTAACATTTGGCCAATGCTTAATTTGTCATTTTAGAGGTATTAAAAAGTCCTGAAATTGTCACTATAGAAATGTGCAGATACCCTCTATACACTTTATGTTGGTTTGTTAACTGTTGAGTGAGAAAACAATGCTGCACATTAAGTTACAGTAATCATCTGGGGACCCCCCAAAATAATTTGGGGACCCCCCTGGGGGTCCTGACCCACAGGTTGAGAACCATTGGTCTATAATATAAATGTTGCGTCCCGACTTCCCTTAAAAAGGTTGACAAACGACACCACGAGAAGGACGACCAGCAAGATGAACGAGCGCTAAAACCATCGAGTCACTTCTTTTCTTCTTTAAGAGACGGAAAAGTCATTCAACAACAACAACCACCTCTGACAATCATAGAAACTACAACAAAACTATAAAATAAAAACAGAAATAGCAGTTTTTTTTAAGATTCTATAAGAATCATAAATGCACGAATAAAAACATTTGAATACAAATAATATTCAAAGACACACATAACAGGGGCTCAACGGGTAAGAGCGAACATATCACAGTGGTTTTCAAACATTTTCATGTCAAGGACCCCCAAAATGATATGTATCTGGCCGCTGGAACCCCCATTGGAAATTGATATGTATCTGGCCGCTGGAACCCCCATTGGAAATTTATTTTGTCAAGATCTACAAGCTCATAATGTGTTGTGTTCTTGTAGATTGGCTATTGTTGAATAGCGGAAGTGGTGGAACTGATTTAGATGTCATCTTCAAATAGTTTCTCATTTCAGCGTTGTGGTCCAAAAATAAACAAACTGTCTCTGCGATATTGTCAGGGAGATGGCTCTGTATCGCTTACGATAGTCAGTCACTCATATTTGATTCTGGCGAAAATGTAACAAATTCCGCAGTGGTAACATTAACGTTTTCTCGCTGTGACGTTGTCAGTTGATTCTTCATATCCATGAGTCATTTGTTTATTTTTGGAACACAGTTCTTATTTGGTGCAATATATACGTTTTTTTTTGCCTTTTTACTGTATTATACCCTGTTATCTTTTTTTTTTCCTTCAGTTTACTGTAAATCAAAAACGGACACACATAACAGACTCAAACACATACTGTACATGCAGAAAAAAGGAAATTAACAAAAAATCCCTTCACGGCGGTTTCCTCATGAAAATGTTACGATTTCCTTTTTATTATTAGAAATAATTTCTAATAAAAGATTTCATCCGAGGCCTGTTGAGGCGACACCATAGTAATCTGGACGTTATTTTGGTAATGGAGGGACGGTAACTAACTCTGTGAATTATATTTCTTGGATTTCTTTTTGGTAATTTATGAAATTCTTCTGAAAAATTAAGATTTATTTAAATTTTTTTGAAAAGCTTTTGAAATAATGTTTTTTTTTAATGTAGGAAATATATTTAACTTGCGAGTCGCGGCCCATAAAAACTGGTTTAGAAGACACTGAGTTGATACCTGAGACCATTATCACTGACCAGTAAAAGGAAGGTCATTTTCAAATGCTTCAGTTTTCACTCAGTTCCCATGAAAACACTAAACATTTAGTTTAATCTCTTTAATTACAGATTGTGTCTGTGTCCTTACCGAGAAGGACCAGGAGGACGTGTTGTGAACTTGTAGATCTGAAATTCATTGGTGTATGACACCCGCGGAAGTATAAAGAAAGCCTTACTGGTTTCAAAAGGCAGTCGAGTTCAAGACATGTAACTATCAATAAAAAAATAAAAAATAAAAAAAAAAAATTGACAGACGCGCATATCACACATGGAACAGCAGGGTTCAACCCATCCTATCCACATGATTTAAGATCATCAATGAAGGAAAAAATTGAACCATAATCGTCTTTGAGGAGCACCTCCTTTCATCGGCCACAAACTGTCACGTTAATATTAACACACGTCTGTAAAATAACATGGACTTCATTTGTATCAGGAGGAGGTTGTGAGGCACAGCCTGAACAGCACCCTGTTTGTAATCTGTGGACAATAAGGCCTTTTTGGACCTACAAGGCCCCTCTGGAAAAAAAAAAGAAAAACAGCTCAAATATTCAGAGGTTATTCCAGCAAACATTTACTGGGCTAGGTGTTAGCGGACTGTAAGTTATCTCTCACCGTTTAGAACGGTTCCTCCTAGGCGAGGCACAGCCACACGACTGTAAGACAGACGGTGAAAGAAAATGCACTACAGGATGGTACACTGTATAATCCTCAGTGTTAATTTAAACATGTGCCCAAATTGAGTTAAACAAAAAAAAAAACACTATGTGGCAAGAAAGGACAGTGGTCACTGATAGCACCATGAGTTATCTGCCTCCGTCCAGCACAATTACACCCATACATGTTCGTGCCCGAGTTCAATTGTAAATATCACAGAGACTATTTTCTTGACAGTGCAGTTAGGGGTGCATTCAAATAACACAATGTCAATATTGTGCCGGTATTATTTAAAAAGCTCCGCTTTTTTAGCTATTTTAAAAATCTTTTGAAGATTTTCTTTAACGTAAATTAAGGCTTAAGTGATTAAAACCAACAAAAGACAACACTTAAGATCATGATATAACGATACTAATATTCCAGACCATATCTATCATGTTCCGTCATGATATGGACAATATCGCCGAGCCCTAATTTCAACCCTTGTGGGTGCTTTTGAGAATCACACAGTTGTGTTTTTGTCTAATTTTGGACAGGTTCAGTGGCCCGCAAAAGACGTTTTGTGCCCCTGAGAGCCTTATTGTGTACAGAGAAAGCCTTGCATCCATTCTGCAACAGTGCACTCTTTAGAATTCTGTGTTCATACATCTGTACCACAGACGATTCATTCGTGAAAACTGTCCCCTCAGCTGTGCCCAAGATCCTCAGAGAGTCTCCAAATACCGCCTCTGTTCTTTGGTCTCTCCATCTTCTCCTCTCACACACATCCATCCCATCCCTTCAGACATATACGTCCATCACACCCTCGTCTTCCATGGCGGCGGCGGCGGCGGGCTGGTGGCCCCTGCCGGGCTCGGGCCCCATGGCTTCCATCTTCACCTGTTCCAGGGAACAGGGGCCCTGCCACGACGAGCCCTCCTCCAGGCCCGCGGCAGACGACTGGGTGCTGCTGCACGGCTGCCGCGGCCCAGAGCCGCCCTCTGTGGAGTAGACTCCAGAGTCCCTGCTGCCTCCGCTGCCCTGGCGGCTGTGTCTCCCACTGGACAAAACACACAGTCACAGCCTGATAACTCTATACTGACTATGGTACTGATCATAGTGGACTATGGCACTGACTATGGTACAATTACAATTGTACTGACTATGGTACAATTACAATGGTACTGACTATGGTACAATTACAAGGGTTACTGACTATGGTTGACTATGGTTAACTATGGAACTGACTAGCCTAAGATGGCTCAGGGTAGAAGAAAGGGTTAAAGAACTAAAAATGGGATTGACTTTCAAAATAGTAAATGCAACTCTGCCCTCAATCCCCTCAATTCCCGCAAATCTGACCAAACACCTCCAAAAAGTTAGCGACACCCACAGCCACAACGATCTGATAACACAAACAAACCCATAACACAAATAGGGGTAAATTCTCCTTCTACAACACTGCCATCCAAGTGTGGAATTCCTTGACTACTTCACTTAAAACACGTAGCTCGCTGGCCTCCTTCAAAACTGCACTGAAAATTCACCTTTCAGGAGGCCAGAGGCGAAGGTAGTTATCACTTCTCCCACAGACAGGTGAGAAGTGAGCACCCCCCCTTACCCTAGCCCCACCCCCTTTTCTCCTACTCTGTACATATAGTCTTTTATAACTGCGATGATATTTGAATGTTTTTGTTGCTATTTTTATGTCCATGAATTGAATACCAAGGACCTCCGACGTAAACAAGACTGTAAAAGGACTTATTTGGGGTGTTCCTTTTAGTCAGGGTGTTTAACTGTACTTGTACTTGTACTGTACTACATTCTTTTTTGTATTGACTATACTTGTAGTGTTCTTCATTTTTGTCTAATAAAATATTCAATCAATCAATCAAAGACTCTGGTACTGACTTTGGTGGACTATGGTACTGAGTACTGACTATGGTTAACTATGGTACTGACTATGGTTGAATATGGTACTGACTATGGTACTGACTATGGTTGACTATGGTACTGGCTATGGTTGACTATGGTTGACTATGGTAATGACTATGGTTGACTGCGGGTATTGACTATAGTTGAATAGTTGTACTGACTTTGGTTGACTACGGTTAACTATGGTACTGACTATGAACGACTATAGTACTGACTATGGTCGACTATGGGTACTGACTATGGTTGAATATGGGTACTGACTATGGTTGACTATGGTACTGACTATGGTTGACTATGGTAATGACTATGGTTGAATATGGGTACTGACTATAGTTGACTATGGTACTGACTACGGTTAACTATGGTACTGACTATGGTTAACTATGGTACTGACTATAGTCGACTATAGTACTGACTATGGTCGACTATGGGTACTAACCTGCTGTCTGGCTCCAGAGCCATGGACGGCGGGGTCTCACAGCGGGGAGGGGCGTGGATCTCCAGAAGCACCGGCTCCGGACAGATGCTCAGCTTGTCATAGACCAGCTCTGCCTCAGACTCTGAGGTGATGAGGAGGTGGGGCCCGTCAGAGCCGGGGGAGGAGTCATAAAGATACTGAGAAAGAAAGAAGAAAGATGGATAAAACAGAGTGACAGAGAGAGACAGACAGACAGACAGACAGAGGGAGAACATGCAACAGAAAGAACTAAACAGCATTCTGTTGAGGTGCCAACCTGTGCCTTGTTACTATTTATGGCCTATACAGAGAGAATTACTGCAGCCATCACAGTGTCATTCCCGCCTTTATATTTTGTTATTGCATTATATACAGTATTATCATTTACTACAGTCTCTTGTTATGAAGCGCTTTACCATTAGTCTCAGCAGATAAGAAGCACTATACAGTAGGGCATTCACGAATAGTGACTTTTAGTATTCAAATTTGAATACCTCAAAGTATTTGAATAGTCGAATTCCGGGAGACGAAACGTGACGGATGACATCAGTATAGAGCAGCGCTATTCAACCTGCGGCCCCTGCGGTATGTCTATGCGGTCCGTCATGGTCATAACAATAAATATATTTTGTTTACGTTCAGTGTGGACAAATAATTTCTGATGTAATTTTTCAGTTTCTCTCCAAAACCACTAGGAAACTATTTTTGTCTTGTTTTATACCTGTCTTGTTTAAGACCTTTTTGCTAATGTGTTTGTTCCGAAAGAAGAAACTTCGTCATTTCATCATTAATCATTCCATGACAATATTTTTGTTCAATGAAGTTTGGCCTTATCCTGTGTGTCCTGTTTTATAAATCATTTTCTAAACGTCCAAAATAGGATCGTCATTTTGAGCTTGCGGCCCTTGGACTTTTTCTATTTTGCCGAGTGGCCCTTAATGGAAGAATTGTTCTTCCATGTGCAATAGTACACCCTTCAGAGTTAGCAGTGGGATTTCGTATTTTATATGAATGCAGCAGACATATTGTACTGCATGTGGATGATGTAGGCATGGTGTCCTACCTCCTGGATGTGTGCAGGGAGCTGGATGGACGGGTAGAAGGTGTGCTTCACAACGCGGTAGCACTTAAAGAAGATGTACAGAGACAGCAGAACCAGCAGGAAAAACGCAACCATGGACAGGAGGAAAGACAGTAAGATCTGCCACAGTGGAGTCTGACCTGGAGAGACACACAGCACGCCATATCTATACTATAATTTTGCGAATGTCTGAGTGAGTGAGTGTCTGTCTGAAACAGCGTTTCTCCTCAGTGGCTGGAGCAATTGATCTGAAATCGCATCACCATTAGCATATGAACACACCTAACATAACTGTGAAGCCCGTTTGTCACTTTCACAAATCATATACTGTATATTAGCATTTTTATGGTGTATCTACTATCTATTCTGCATCTAGCATGAGGCACATCTATTCTGCATCTAGCATGAGGCAACATGTTTAACCAGCTCTCTCTGTGTGTGTGTGTGTGTGTGTGTGTGTGTGTGTGTGTGTGTGTGTGTGCGCAGGCAGGCGGGTGTGTGCGCAGGCGGGTGGGCGGGCTGGGGGGGGGGGGTAGCCATTAAACGAAACGGGTATTTCTTACATTGATGCTCCTACATATTATCATGCAAGCACCAGTTAAAGTTACTTTCCATCCCTCATATACTGTATGCACAGTGCACATCCCATAACCCACACACTGCACATCATTTTGGAGCTCATATCTTTGAACGGGTAAGGGCTAGTTTACACAAACACTGTAAAGCAAAACACATGCTGTGAAATAAAGTGGTGGAAAAAGTATTAAAATGTTTTACTTAAAGGGGAGGACCATCCATTTTCAACATTGAACTATGTCATTAATATACCTTTGAGTTCATTAATATACCTTTGAGTTGTTATGTGGATATGTGGAAATAAGAAAAAAGTCCCCCACCCCCAAAACTTCTGTGTTGCCTAGAAATGGAGGATTGATTTGGGGTTTTGTATTGCAAAGTACACCGTGATGATGTCATCACGGTGTACTTTGCAATACAAACACCAAAATCAATCCTTTTGGGTTTGGGGGTCCTTTATATAACTGATATAGCAACATAGGTTTTTCAGAAAACCGTTTAGAAGATTTAGAAAACATTTTTAGAATGTGTGGGTTGCGAATCCATTTTTGTGGGTCGCAACTCGCGAGTGAATATCACTTTAGTTTTTAGTTTGCTAAATGATGTAATTAATGGATATTTTAAAAGATGTTGAAATGAAATTCAGGTATTTTTCTAAAATATTCTAAAATAAAAAATAATCAAAGCTAACCAAAGAACTAAATTAGAGAACAAATGTTTGAGAAGTAGTAAAAATAACAGATCTGCAAGCTCGCAACGCACGCTCAGTTTGGGTCCCGTTGCGCAAACATCCGATTTATCTTTTGGGTCTTGAGCTGAAACACTTGAGAACCAGTGGGTTAAAACCCATTTAGGCCTAGAATTATTGAATGCTTTAACCAGAGAAAAATAGCAGATATATAAGCTCACAGCGCGGCACCGAGTGCCGCGCTGCGAGCTTGTAGATCTGCTATTTTTGAAAAAGTTGTGAAAATGTGTGCAAATCTTTGCATATATGTATTTTCAAAGCGAACGTTTGTAACTCAAATTTTGCTTCTGGGGGGGTCCCTGGAACGAAATATTTTGTGATGGGTGTCCGTGGCCAAATACATATAATTTTGGGGGTCCATCACATGAAAAGGTTTGAGAACCACTGACATAGTAGTCTCTCAAGAACAGACTAACTGAGCTCCAGTTAAGTGAAAAGGACCTTTTCTTTGACGATGGCTGGTCAGATTGCTGACATAGAAACCTTAGAACGATTCAAAAGACAATTATAGAATCGGGTCAAAATTCTAATTTTCACGATTTTTCAAAAATAGCAGATCTACAAGCTCGCAGTGCGGCACTCGGTGCCGCGCTGTGAGCTTGTATATCTGCTATTTTTCAATAGTTAAAGCATAAAATAATGATACACAATACTGTGTACCCGTTCTGAATGGGTTAAATGACACTATAACAAATGCTCATGTAATGAATGTGAAGCAGTGAAACCTTGCGTCTTCATGCAGAGCGGCGTGGTGAAGCTGCTGCTCTTGCGGTAGTAGTCGTAGCGCGTCTGGACGCTCACGCAGTACCAGGTCCAGGGGCGCAGGTCCGGCAGAGTGACCAGGTTGACAGTGCTGTTCACCATCTGGGTCTGCAGGTCCTACAGGACACAGACAGACAGGGAGGGGAGGGTTAGGGGTCTTCTTGATCAGAAAGAGAACTTTGATCACCTTTTTGTCTTTTGAGATTTTAGCCAGACGATCAAGAGAGATTGTCTGTATACGTCTGGTGACTTATAAATTCAATGAATGGGCTACAGTTTTGTGAAAAATACATATGGCATGTTAATTTACAGTTCCCTTGGTTTTCTTTTTTTTTGAGTGGGCAATTCTTTTTTATCCCCCTTTTCTCCGCAATTCAGTCGTTATGCTAATTAATTCCTCCCCACACACATTTCTGTGTTGTCTGCTGTTTTATCTCAATGACTCACCTTCCAGTGAGGAGCCCCCTCCGGGAGGACGTAGGTCCTTAGTCCTACCCCTCCCGCCTAACACTCCCTGCTGACAGGCACCGCCCCCAGCCCGTAGGAGTACATGCAGTGACTATTATCACCCTCCCCGCCCGGCTTCTCTCTGCTGAACACAGGCCAATTGTTTTTGCGTAGACGCCCGACAAAGCTGGATTCACCACAGTGGATTCAAACCCACAACCTCCGTGGTGGTGGGCAGGGGCTTTACCACTGCGCCACCCGAGTGCCTCGCTACTTTACAGAGTTGACAGGTATAAAAGTTAAGTGCCTGTATGATGATGTAATGAACAACGCTAATAAACTAGACCTGGAAGTGGTCACCATAGTAATCTCGGAATAATTGTTTTATGATGTAGGAGCAGAGTCACAAAAATGACAAAGGGTGTGTGTGTGTGTGTGTGTGTGTGCGTGCGTGCGTGCGTGCGTGTGGAGAGAGGGGGGCTACAGGTGCGTTTGGGAGCAGGTGCTCAGAGAGAGCCTCAGAATAGAGGAAGTGTATACAGGACAAAGATGATGGTTTGTTTTGAGACTGTTGTTTTTGAGGCAGCAGCAAAACCACAAAGACTTCCTGTTTAAGTCTCTCTTCAGGGGGGGTTCCAACCCCCTGCATCCCCTCCCGGAAATTCTGTGCACTTTGCACTTTTAACTTGACATTTGTCCCATTTCTTAAATAGATATGACATTCTACTGGCATCACATTTTCATTTTGACTCGGGCGACTAACAATAGTGTTTAAAGTGAAGGCAAAGGGTAAAGCTGAACTTATTTGAATGAATATTATGTATTCTTAACCAATTTGCATGGAATAGTATGTAAATACAATATAACAAGTACATTTATAGTGGTTGGAGGTGGTCCATCAAATATAGAGTGTGTGTGTGTGTGTGTGTGTGTGTGTGTGTGTGTGTGTGTGTGTGTGTGTGTGTGTGTTTATTTTTAAATATTTATCCCACGATTTTTGTAACCCATTTTCTTTTTGCAATTCTGAGCACTACACTCCCGCTGCAACCTGGGCAGAGCAACAGACTTCCTTCTATGCATGAGGAGTCCAAGCCGCTTCTTTTCACCCGACGGGGGGAGTTTCCCCAGTTGGACGTAGAAAGGAAGGAACGGAAGGATATGACTCTGGCTAATCAGTAAATGATGTTAATTAATAATAAATAAATAAAAATAGGAACCAAAACAAACGTGACTTCTGCTTTCTTACAGTATGTCTCATAAATATGTGATCTATTTTTTAACTACCCAGAGCGAAACAAATTATGGGGTGTTTAAAAAAAAAGTGGTATAATAATAAAACCTAGCCTTTGACTAGTTGTTCCAGCTGCACGTGCGTACGCGTGAGAATGTGTCTACCTCTCGAATCAATCAACCACCATTCACACCTCTTTAAGGGCCATTTATAGTTACGTATGGTAGATTTTGTGTACGTTTTGGGTGAGGAACTACGTACGGTAATCGCGTCGCCATGCATAGTAGACATGCACGTTATTTATGTTCCGACCCGCTCTCCGCTCCAATTCTGCTCCCGTTTTGGCCGCGCGCCACATGAAGGTGGTTCTCACACGTGTAAAAACCTTAGCATTTAGCCAAAATATGTAGAACCACAGATTTTGGACCCGCCGTAATGTTTGGTATAAATAATATGTGGTAACAGTTTGGAGTCTGGACTGGTTCTGCTGTCTGTCAGCACTCAGCAACGTTATCGCTGTAAATGCAACTCCGCGAGGGTACAAATTTAAACACATACTGTAGATGCGGACCCGGAGTAATTATAACAAAACACACCCGCTCATATATTGAACATAATCCAAGTAATAAATGAGCCGCATCATCATCTCTTCTTGTGACTTGTGTGCCTCGCTGTCTGTGCTGATGACTGTTGTTGCGGTGTGTGTGTGTGTGTGTGTGTGTGTGTGTGTGTGTGTGTGTGTGTGTGTGTGTGTGCGTGCCTGCGTGCGTGCGAGATAGAGAGAGAGAGAGAGAGAGAGAGAGAGAGAGAGAGAGAGAGAGAGAGAGAGAGAGAGGGGAGTCGAGGCGTCCTCTTCAAGTGGTTGTGCGACCTTTTCCGTTTCTTGATAAAATATAATTTATTATTGGGACACACAGTTTGAGAACTGCTGTTAGAGCAGAGTTTTAATTTCATCACAACTGCGCCTATGTTTTATAACGGTGGCCGTGGGTACTTCTTCTACGGATACATCTTGTACGTTCAGTCCGTCCAGTTGGGAGCTGTCCGTAAGGGTCCGTATACAGAGATAAATCATCCGGAGTACGGAGGCGTGGGAGACAGACCGGACAAACCGGACGAAATTTAACTCACCCTCCGTTGCTTATGTATTCCTGCGGTTCTTATGTACTACTATGCATGGTACTTTACCAACGCTTACAAAAGCTGCCAAGTGTCAAAAGAGTGAATTAACACTTTCTTTGTTTGTTTTTGTTTATGTGTCGTTTTCCCTTTTGTAGTTGTTGTTCATGTAGTTTGTTTTTGTTTCTTTTTTGGTCATGTATCATGTCTAGTCCTGTCTGTGTCTCGTCTTGTCTTATGAAAGTGAAAAAGATTCTTGGTGATACAGTATGTCAACTACTGTACCATATACTTAACCTCTCAACCACCTGTGTCTCACCAATAATAATAAAAAAAAAAGAAAATAATTATAATTATAAGCTTACAATAGTCTGAATGGTGTCTTAGTTACTGAAGAAAGTTAAGAGCAGTTCCTAAAAGCGAGGAATGTTTAGAAGAAAACACTGCAATGGCTGCAAGGAGCAAAGCCTACAGGGGGTGGGGTGTATGGGCCAGATGGTGTGGCCGCTACTGAGACTTTGATGAGTTCCGTCCCCTCTTTACTTGCACTGTACTTTGGCCACATTGAAGAAAATGAGGTGAGTTTTCTCATTTTCACACACTAATGAATAACTTGTCCTTGCAGTTGGTGACTTAGCCCACAGGAGGATCTATATGACCTGTACCACACTGCACCTGGAAGGTTCTCAGCAACCTACGTAGTCTGGTATCTGGGAGGATTACAGAGGTTTGTCAGGTTTTTTCTTTTCTGTTAACAAATGGGAGAATACGATGAGGCCACGGCCTTCCTGGGGCAGACTGGCCCTTATTTCTGGTGGATGTTTTTCCTCATAAATACCGTCTTCATGGCCGTCGGACTCAACGGTTTATTTATCGTTTTTGTCGCCGCCACTCCAGAACACCACTGTTTCATTCCCGAGGCCAACCTGAGTGCGGCGTGGAGGAAGGCCATCATTCCCATAGAGGTGGTGAACGGACAGGAGGAGCGGAGCCGATGCCAGCGCTACAGACTGGATGAGGTCAGCAACCTGTCTGCTCTGGGCTACATCCCCGGTCAGGACGTGAACCTCACTGCACTGAGACGGGAGAGCTGTGTGGACGGATGGAGCTACAGCCAAGACGTCTTCCAGTCCACCATAGTCACGGAGTGGGACCTTGTGTGCGACAACCAGTGGAGGGTTCCCATTGCGACCTCAGCTCTCTATGTGGGCTACCTGTTGGGGTCCTTAACCTCTGGACAGCTGTCTGACAGGTTTGGGAGGAAAAAGACTGTCTTCTTCTCAATTGGGATTCAGTGTTTATTTGGCCTGCTTCTGGCATTCTCCAACTCGTGGATGATGTTCTGTGTCGTCTATTTGCTCGTTGGAGCCTCCCAGATATCCATATACCTCTCTGCATATGTGCTTGGGACAGAGTTGCTGAGTAATTATATGCGCGTGCTCTTTGCAACACTGGGGTCGTTTCTCTTCTACTGCATCGGGTACATGGTGCTACCCGGGATTGCATTTGGCGTGAGGGCATGGAGGACTCTTCTCATGATTCTCTCCTCGTTGTCTGTGGCTTACATCCCATTATGGTGGTTGCTTCCAGAGTCTCCGCGGTGGCTGTTAACTCAGGGCAGAACAAGGGAGGCTGACGCCATACTGAGGTATGCAGCCAGGAAAAACGAGGTCGAGGCGCCACTGGTCATCTTTGAAGAGGCAAAGAATGAGGTTTCACAGCCACCAAAATACACCTTCCTCGATATTCTTAGATCCAGAAACATAAGCTGCATCACACTGTTGTGTTTGCTTTTATGGCTGGCGATAAACATTTGCTACTTTGGACTCAGCCTGAACACCTCTAATCTAAGCGGAGATCCCTTCTTCAATTGCTTCTTATCAGCTGCCATTGAGGTCCCTGCTTATATTGTAGCTACATGGCTTTTGAAGAAATGTCCCAGGAGAATACTAATGTCATCGTTCCTCATCACCGGAGGAGCGTTTCTCTTGCTTATCCAAATTGTCCCCGAAGCCCATCGCAAAATTGCCATGGCTATGGAAATGATTGGGAAGTTTGGCTTCACCATAGCCTTCAGCATAATCTACATCTACACGGCAGAGATCTACCCCACCGTGCTCAGGAACACGGGAATGGGCATTTGTGCTTCAGCCGGCCGTATAGGCAGCATCGCAGCTCCTTACATAGTCTATCTGGGCGCTCACAACAACTATCTACCATACATTCTCATGGGAAGTCTCACTATCGGCTCATCTATGGGTAACATCTTCCTTCCCGAGACCCTAAATAAGGACCTTCCAGAAACACTGGAGCAGATGCAGAAATGCCAAGGGTTGTGCAAGAGGAGTAGGAAGGACAATTATTAAAGGAAGAAAGAGTTGAAATTCTGAGCAGACGCTTGTGTATTGTTGGCAAATCTAGATTAGTTTTTATATTTTTTTACGGTTGAGTAGTTTGTCTGCATGCTGTGTTTTATTAATGACTGTTTGTGAAGTTTTTGACCTGTGGAGGACTTTGGTACAATGCGAGTTGTTTTTAAATGTGCTATACAAATACAATTGATTTGATTTAGTTGACTTAACCCCTGTGTCAATCCTACACATCCAACCAATGACACATATGTATCTAAGTTGTGTGTGACTAGTTCTGCTTACGCCGCCACAGAACATCATAATCTTCCCTTTTCATGTCATGTTAAAGAGTAGATTTGCAAAAAGGGTCATTTATATTTTGTCCTGACTTGTCAATGTAAGGATGGAAGCAGTTAGAGTACACCTCTGAGTGTTCCAGTAATGATCTGGTACCTGTGTGTGGTGGGAGTGTTCCCAGTAAGAGCGGTGAAAAAAGTACTCACATTACTTAAAGGGATATTCCACTTTCAACAGGGAGCAGTGGTAGGGCTTCTCTCCACATACACAGTTACACACCCATTGTAACTTCAAACTTCATTTTAACCATGATAGATTCATTAAAAACACACATTATTTTTTCTGGAGACTCATTTTACCTTCCTAATACGTGAGCAGGCCGTGTTTTTTTCGATAACTTTTTTCATTTATTTTTAATAATTATTTGGAAAAATGGAAAAAATAAAATACAAAAAAATAATTATTAAAAATAAATGAAAAATGTTATCGAAAAAACACGGCCTGCTCACATATTAGGAGGGTAGTATGAGTCACCAGAAAAAATAATGTGTGTTTTTAATGAATCTATCATGGTTAAAATGAAGTTTGAAGTTACAATGGGTGTGTGTGGGGAGAGGCCCTGGGCCTGGAGGGCTTGGTAACATTTACATCAAATATCTAAATATTCAATCAAGCTCATTAAAAACTGTTCAGGGTGTTCATAAAAGCCTGATTAGATGATAGAATTAGCAAAAGTTTTTTTGAAAGTGAAATACCCCTTTAAGTAAAAGTATCAATACTGCAACGCAGAAACACTATTACAAGTAAGAGTCAATTACATTTCAATTAAAAATTAAAAATGTACTTGAGTACTTTTGTACTTTAACTACAAAATACGAAATTGATACGAAGCTGAAGTGGTTAATGTATGGTTTGTTTGTAATAATAATAATATCAAAGTATAATATGAGATGAAGTAAAGTACTTAAAGGAGCTATAGTCAACTTTTTCATTGTAGGGCCGACACTTTGTTTACATCCTAGTCTATAGACTAGAATGTAAACGAAGTGTCGGTCTGACAATGGCCAAAATTATTATTTTACGCTTTTTGTGGTCATTTTTGAATAGAAACACATATATGAAGCTTATTTTTTTATAAAATATTTTCGAAACATTATTTTTTATTTTAGCATTCGTTTTTCAAGAAAAAGTTGACTATAGCTCCTTTAAGATTGGAAATACTCCAGTAATGTAAAAAATATATACCTCAAAATTGTAGTTACTTAACACTACTGTGCACAGCGGTCGCTTGGCCAGGACAACCATAACCTGGATTAAAGAGAGGTCTCAAAGACTCTGACCTCTGAAGACATTCCTAGGGTGGGGTTGTTTGTGCCGTTCTTCCGCTGTGAGCACTTTCACTTCTCACGCTTTTGCACAAACCAAATGGACACATTTTTGGTTGGCATTGCACTGATAATTATTATTATTATTTGTTTTTATGATGACATACGGAGAGACACTTAGGAAGCAGTGACTGGACACTATTTCTTTTTACCTCCGTTTACCGTTTACTGTTCGATCAAATAATAATAATAATAGCAGTTACCTACTTCCTCCCGAGGGGGAAATTCAGTATTTTCAGCCCAACCCAGCTGTTTCGCTGCCCACAAGGAGCGTGAGAGCAATTAGGGGTTATAGTGTTGCTCAGGGACACACATCGACATTGCTGGCCTGGCCTGGAATCGAACCTGGGACAACCAGGGGCACTGGTTCCCCAGGCGGGCTCCTTAACCCATTCAGAACGGGTACACATTTTGTGTATCATTATGTTATGCTTTAACTATTGAAAAATAGCAGATATACAAGCTCACAGCTGCGAGCTTGTAGATCTGCTATTTTTGAAAAAAAACATGAAAATTAGAATTTTGACCCGATTCTATAAGTGTCTTTTGAATCCTTCTAAGATTTTTTGAAAAACCCTATGTTTCTATGTCAGCAATCTGGCCAGCCATCGTCAAAGAAAAGGTCCTTTTCACTTAACTGGAGCTCAGTTAGTCTGTTCTTGAGACACTATTATGGCAGTGGTTCTCAAACCTTTTCACGTGAAGGACCCCCAAAACGATATGTATTTGGCCACGGACGCGCATCTCAAAATATCTAGTTCCAGGGACCCCCCAGAAGCAAAATTTGAGTTACAAACGTTTGCTCTGAAAACGCATATATTCAAAGATTTGCACACATTTTCACGACTCTTTCAAAAATAGCAGATCTACAAGCTCGCAGCGCGGCACTCGGTGCCGCGCTGTGAGCTTGTATATCTGCTATTTTTCACTGGGTTAAAGCATTCAATAATTCTAGGCCTAAATGGGTTAACCCATTCAGCTAGCCGCCCCCGCTACTCGGGTACCTGTGATGGTGGGAGAGGTCCCAGTAATGATGTGGGGTTGTACCTGTGCGTCCTGGGAGCGTTCCCAGTAGATGATGCGGTAGTACATGTCTGGCACCTGAGCTCTCATGGAGGTGTTGTTGGAGGTCAGAGGGTCTGAGATGGACACATCCAGCAGGTAGCCGGCAGGAGACACATCTACCCGGGACGGAGGGCCCACAGCAGCTGGGGGGGGGGAGAGATAGCATTGTATTATTACCCGGCTTGTTTGGATGCTTGATTCTGATTGGTCGAGCGCTGAAATCAGCGGTGAATTATAGGCGTATAATGACCGCTCCGCTCTATAATTCACCGCTGCCTAATCAACGGCTCAGAGCAGCTGCTGCATTCAGGCTGCACTGCGTGGATTTAGTGCCGTATCCAACATGTCTACCATGTAAACAAACACACAGCGACATTTACAACTAAACATTGCTCTGAAGAATGTCTTTAAAAACATTTGAGGCGAGAAATAGACGACGCAGTAACAGAAAATAGATTCTATTTGACCGTGTTACGCTTTCAGCCGTCTGTAAGGAAATACTTTGTTTTGTTTTTAGTTTTGAGTCAAATTATTTATTTTATTTAGTAGCCGGGTAATAAGCGGGATAACATCTCGCTCAGCAGTCATTATAGAGTGACGGGAGCCCTTCAGGTTGATATGCTTCTCCGCTTGGCGTCGGTGGCATATCAACCTGTCGGGCTCCTATCACTCTATAATGACTGCTGAGCGAGACGTTATCCCTTACATAGTACTTTATTGCGACCGTAGGTCGCATTTACTATCAAACCCTGCACAAAGTGTAAGTCAGTCTGTCTGTCAGTCTGTCTGTCACACCTCACACGTCACACTCTTGCCCTGCTCATATCTCCGCAACTGTTGCCCCGATCCATGCCAAATTTTGCACACACGTTCCTTACCTGCCAAACTACAACCTCCAAGGACCCCCGGAGCTCCAGGGAACCCCAGGTCCCTGGGGGACCCCCAGATGTAAAAAATGACCAAATGTGCTAAACTGACCAAATGACCACCCCAACGGGGCTGCTCACGGGGAATTCCCGGGGACCACCCACTCCTGGTGCTCCAGAACGGATGCAAAAGTGGTGGCGCCCCCAGTGGAGGACCCCCTACACTGCAGCTCACATAAAATGCCGTAACTCCGGCTAGGAGCGACCGGGACAGCCGGGGCCGGTACCTATTCGTCCGCCTTGCCGGCGCGGAGACCCCACCCCTCATTTCTCACATGGCCCTCTTCTAGCGCCACCATGAGGCCGATTCTTGCAAAACACATTTTTGGACACTGCTCCTACAATTTCTGCCCTAAAATCACGCAAATCGGTACACAGTATGTCTACACTCATCCCATCTACATGAATCTCTCCCATATAGCGCCACCTCCAGGCCGATTTTTAAAAACACATTTTTGGACACTGCTCCTACAGATTTTGCCCTAAAATCACTACACAGTATGTCTACACTCATGTCATCAACATGGATCAGGAAGATTTTGGCAAAACACATTTTTGCCCTATTTGTGGAGATAAGTGACCTACGGTCGCTTATCTCCCGATTAGGGAGTCTTACTGGTTAATATTAGAAATGAGTGTGCCAGAGGTACAAAACTGAATAAAATCCTGTGCATTATCAAACTGGGGGTCAAAATGAAAAAGGTTGATCATCATCCTGTGGGCCAGGAGGACCCGTCCACCCACAGATGACAGTGAAGTGTCTCCATCCAGAATCAATCGTACACAAATGCATACTAGGAAGGTTGATCTTTCTTTTCCGAAAGTTTGCATAGAGGTCAAGGTGGAGGGGAGGCCTAGCACATACACAGACCTATCGATAACCGTTCATCAATAACAAAACACAATCACACCAACTGTACAACTTAAGGTGACTTATTTCAGTGACTTATTCCAGAAAAATTAAATAAAAATAAAAACAAACACTGCCATTCCCCAAGGGGCCTCAAGCTATCAGCACAGATTAGAACTCAGCCCAAGCTATTTGAGATAATGGCAGGTAATTGTGCATATTTAATTATTTAAGGTTGTGTTATTGCTTATTGCTTCATCCTCAACCACTTTCAAAATGCATTTTTAATATTGCAGCCAAGACGTATTCCATTAAAAACAAACCACCCCAAGGTTCTCCTAGTCTGTGTCTAGGACGGCCATTGGAATTTGGAATGAGTGTTTTGGTCTGCAGGGGGGAACAGTTGTTGGAAGGGTTTCAGAATAACAAAGTCTGCACGTATGGAATATTCATTTGATATTACACAGCAGCATCTGTGCCCTATTAGTCTCTTATTTGGTGAACGACAAAAGTGGAATGGTGTCTTATTCTGTCCGGTAGACCTGTCACAATTATTACATAAGCATGTAATCTTGTAGATAATGTTTTTCTGCTATTTTTACCGTTTGTTTTAGTATAAAATGTATAAATGTCAGTAATTAATTTTATATTTCAGTTATTTGTCTTCCCTGTGCATTTTTTTTTATTACGAGACAAACATACATGTATGTGTTCAAGGCCAAAACAAATCATTAAATCATGAATCACAATCATTTGTGTGGCCTAATGGTTTCTGCATTGACTCTCAGTTGACACCAATGAGAGAGACTGTGTGTGTGTGTGTGTGTGCGTGCGTGCGTGCGTGCGTGCGTGCGTGAGTGAGTGAGTGAGTGAGTGTGTACACAGTATATCATTTTGGATGACTAACTAAATAGAAAGGTGGTGTCATAATTAACACTGTCGCTAGGAAAATAATCAATAGAGAGAGGGCGAGAGAGACACACACAGATAGAGAGACCCGCTGCCTTCCCAGGAGACCTGTTCACATAGCAACCAGACTGCTCAGGATTCCACTCTTCTCTCTCCATCACTCTAATTGCTCTCCTTTCTTCTCCCTCTCTGCAGTTGATTCACACAACACTGCAGCTGGTGTCCTTGCCAATGCGAAGAAAGTGGATCACATGGCTCCAGTTCTTACGTGTTTATTAGGGGTGCAACAGCTCATCAAAGTGGCTCGGGAGGTCGAATGGCCGTTTGGGAGCCGGTACGTCGTCGGTGAGAATGGGTCAATGTAAAGCACAATCATTGTAAAGTGCCTTGAATAAAGGTGCTATGTAAATGCACCATTTACATTTATTAACTCATTTGCTGCCCTTTAACCCATTTAGGCCTAGAATTATTGAATGCTTTAACCAGTGAAAAATGGCAGATCTACAAGCTCACTGAGCGCTGAGTGCCGCGCTGCGAGCTTGTAGATCTGCTATTTTTGAAAAAGTTGTGAAAATGTGTGCAAATCTTTGAATATATGTATTTTCAAAGCGAACGTTTGTAACTCACATTTTGCTTCTGGGTGGTCCCTGGAACTAAATATTTTGAGATGGGGGTCCGTGGCCAAATACATATCATTTTGGGGGTCCTTCACATGAAAAAGTTTGAAAACCACTGACATAGTAGTCTCTCAAGAACAGACTAACTGAGCTCCAGTTGAAGTGAAAAGGTCCTTTTCTTTGGTGATGGCTGGCCAGATTGCTGACATAGAAACATAGGTTTTTCAAAAAACCTTAGAAGGATTCAAAAGACACTTATAGAATCGGGTCAAAATTCTAATTTTCACGATTTTTCTAAAATAGCAGATATACAAGCTCGCAGCGCGGCACTCAGTGCCACACTGTGAGCTTGTATATCTACTATTTTTCAATAGTTAAAATAATGATACACAATAATGTGTACCCATTCTAAATGGGTTAAAAATTGCCATTTTCAGGCTGAACTGGCAAATTCTCCATACACTGCCATAGTGCATGGATCATGCACACCCATGCACAGTATCATGCACCACGTGTGTGCACGCTGTTAACAGCTTTCAAACCAAAAAGAATCTGCTTGGAAATCCGTTCAGGCATTCATGAGATAGCAGCCATCATGTTTTCTTCAAATGTAAACAAACATGGCTGCCATGTTTTGAAAGATGGGGTTGGTCTGGGGGTCAAACATGCAATTTCGTGATCGCGATCATGCCTAGAAGTAAAACAAATGTTTTCAAAAAAAGAAAATTGACGCATGGCGGCGCCAAACAACGGGAATAACTCGGGAGGGGGTAGCAAATGATTTAATCGATTATTTGAAAAATATATATATATTTTCATCAAATAATCAAGGAATGGACCAAACCAAACCGATATATCGGTTCCCCCTCTCATTCCTCTCTCCCAGTTTCCCTCTCCTACTCTCTCACTCACCCTCTTTATCAGGACAGAACTCTCTCTCTGTCCATGCAGAGTGGGTCCTGCCCTGGTTGGCTCTGACTCGAAGGACGAAGATGCCCAGATAGTGGAGGTTTGACTGGGTCAGGTCACAGCGGGTGTCTGGTGTTCTGTCACAAACGCTCATCCAGCCCTTATTCTTCTTGTACTTGTACTTCCTGGAGGTTGGCAAAAAAACAAACAAATAATAATTCATAATTGTTAATCGTCTCATTATTTTGGGTTTAAGTGGTCAATTTTAAGTTTTTGCGACCTCATCATACAGATTCTGATACCAACTTGCATAACGATCCAATAAAATATGTATATAAAAAAAAAAGTTTAAGTGCAGCTACAAGTTAGTAAATAATGTAAGACTGAAGCATGAAGCAAAGTATGACAGTTAATGAAACATCATCATGTGATAAATGACGTGATATCGGAAGGGCATAGACTGGCATACTCGCCGATACCAGCACTTTAGGCAGTATCGGAACAACTCTAGTAATAGTGGGACTTACGCTATGTACTGGGCGGTGAACGTCACGGGGTGGTTCCCAGCAGTGGGGGTTTGGTTCCAGTCCCACAGCAGAATGTACAGGGTGTTCAAGGTCCGCATGGTCAAGTTGTGTGGCGCCGGAAGCTCTGCCTGCGACGATCCGTCTGCCTGGACTGCACACGAGAAAGCACACGTCAAGAGATGCAGGACCGACGACATAATACAAGTACCAGAGTATACACAACACCACATGTTGTTGTCAGACATTGTAGGTATTTGTCAATGTGATACTGGTATACCAAACGAACAGCACATACTGGTGTGTCCCCTCGCATAAGACATCAGAGCGAAATATAGACGTGAGTTAACTGATCTGAGCCCAGTCTTTGTGGGCACCAACAGAGTAACTTTGCGTATGCTACAAGCCTGCCTGTCACTTTTGGAGCAACAGAAAGCTCTTGTTGTATGAGTAAAGGGTTTTGTGTTGTATAATGTATATTTTAAAGACGGGTGCCGAAACATGATCTTCAGGTATTATTATAATACTAGGAAGATTTTCTTTTCAAAACAGTGTACAGTCAGAAAGTATTAAAGAGGGAGAGTGTAGTTGAGACAGACATACACTAGGAAAGCTGAGAGGGAGACAGTCCAGGAGGGACAGTAGGAAAGCTGAGAACCAGGCAGTGTAGGGTCATTAAATGAACATTTGTGATGACTCGCCCAAGGCCAACCGGATTTGTAACAGATTTGGGACTGATTAGGGAGGTCCAGGGAGGCACAGACAACTACATGGGAGTCATTCTTGACATTCTTTCAGTAGCAGTGACTTGTGAACACAACACAAACCATCTCGGCTCTGTTAAAATAACTTTCCTCACATTTATTGAATCCCTGAACTTCCTGGGGTCAATTGGGTTAAATTCAATGAAATTACTGATTCAGGAACAATTGAGGTAACATTGAGCAAGGCAAGGAACCCACAACTCAGTTCAGTGGACATTCTCTTTTTTTTCCCAAGATTTGTTTTGTGGCTTTTATGCCTTTATTGATAGGACAGTAGACTTGACAGGAAATGAGGAGAGAGATATGGGGAATGACACCCAGGAAAGGTTGTCGGGATCGGGATTCAAACCTGTGACGCGCTGTCCGGCTGGTATTGCAGCCGGACCACCACGCCGGCGGCCCGGGCCCACTTGACATTCTCTGACTAAATAAGGGGTTCATAAAAAACAGAAGTGTGTACACTTTCATTCACAACACCAGAGAGGAAGCGATAACACTTCAAATACCAGGTATTCTGCACCGAGAGAGACTTTGCAGAACAGAGACACATTGCAAGAGCCATTGAGACAAATCAAGCGTAGAACCGGGAGTTATTTTAAGTACAGAAATATTCATCTGATCTAAGAATAGCTGAGATAAAAATTAAAGACCGGCTAAACTTGTATGTTTGTTTCCTGCAGGTGTGTGTGTCTACTGTCTAGAATCTCTAGATGTTTATGTACAGTAAGTGAGTAATGTGTAGCAGAACAGTAGGTGGAGAGTGACCAAAAAACATGATCGGATGCCAACTCAAAACAAAAGGTTTTCTGCGTTGATATGTTGTCTTTCATTAGCAGTGTCACAAGATTGACCACCTGACAGCATATCAAACATTTCCATTTCTTTAATATGCAGCAGGAGCAGGACAATATTAATTCCACACTCCAACCTTTAGGACACCAGACAGTGACAATATAGTTTATCAATTCAGCCGAAAACACCTTGATACACTGACATCGCAGCCTGCAGAATTCATGGCCTGAAGGCCTCTCATGTCTGTTCCCACTTGTTCTTGTGCTCACAAACGCTCCTCTACAATGTCCTGCTCATCTTCCAAACATAACAAAGGTCAAAGACAGTGCTATGACACGGTGTGTACCTGTGTGTGCGTGTTTATGTGTGTGTCTGTTTAGTATGTGTGTGCTTGTAGTCTGTGAACATGAGCAAACTGAAGCTCCCAGAGGACCTACAGAGCTCATGGTTGCACAATATCCCTCTCTGATATAAAACAGTTTTCTTTTGTCTCCTCTCTCTCTCTCTCTCTCTCTCTCTCTCTGTCTATCACTCACATGATCCCTCTCAACCATTCCACGACACAACTCCACACACAGCAACGCAACATCAAACAGACGTTCAACTAAAAAGAAATGACGAACAGATGACAGCTTCCTTTCTCAGATTTTAGGAGTTGGAGTTCCAGATATAACATTAAGAGATTGTGGAACAGTTGTCTGGCTAACAGTGGTTGGTTAGACTAATCCATTATTTGTAAATAAATTATTATTATTCATGTTGTTTCGCTAAATAATATGTGAAGAAAAAAACACACAGATTAACTGAATGATTATTATCGCTAAGACAATAATCAACAGTTGCGGCCCTAACTGTAAGGTCCACCTACAGTGCAGTACTTCAATGTGTCACATACTGTAGTAATCTACACCAGTTGTTTTCAAAATGGTATAGTGCCCAGAGGCACATCAACAGGCAAGTTAAACTCCTAAGGCACACCTAATCTTGCCTCAGTCACGGCACACTGGCGTTTTGGAACCACAAGATGTTTATTTGTTCCAACCAGTAAGTGTTCATAATTATCATGCAGCATGTCCTGTCCTCTACAGTAGGACACCGGTGTTGCATTGCTCATTGCACAAAGTGCCACAGTGTTCGTCCAAAGGATTTCTCAGGAGCACGGCGCACGCACATGCATCAAACAAAAACACGGCGTAGGTTCACAGTCACACCTCAACAAAGTTTACAAAGGCTGCACATTTAGGTCTGGAACCCCTTTGGGGGTAGTTGTTGCTACAAAGGGATTAAAGCAAAACAAAATCCCAAGACTGACATTTATTTTGAGACCCATTTTATGTCAATATGTGAACCCCCCAACCTTGCATCGATATACCTCTGTCATACTCATATAGACACAGATACAAGTCTGTGTAAGAGAAATAAACAGCGCACACCGATTTTTGGGGTGTTATGAATACATAAGTTCTCATCTGCCTCCGCTGTGAATGTGTGAGTGGCAATCCATGCTTCGTTTGGTAGAAGCAGCTTCTGAAGTTCTGTTGTATTCTATATTGCTAGTCTGGCCAATTCAAATACTCAGTTGTTTATACACATGTAACCTTCAGTAGTCATTTGAACCATTATGCACCTTGCATGAGGGAAGAGGAAACGTTGCAAGTTAGGAAAAAAAAGTAAATTTGCATCGGCACCTGTATGAGTGACTTTTGTGAGTGACACAAAAAGAATCATCTCGATTTCTCGTATCTCCAATTGGTAAACATTGTTCAGCTGCTTATTTTAATGCAAAAGACATGCATTTATTGTCAATTATTCCTGGTATCCCCCCCCCCCCCCCCCCCCCCACACACACACACACACACACACACACACACACACAAACACACACATTAATATTATTTCTTTTTTTTGCAAATCTGCACTGATCTCATAAATAGCCCCTATGGATCCTTTTTATAATCGGCCTCAGATCTATTAAGTCACGTGCGCGTGACGTCATTAAAATAGCATCCCACTAAAGATTAAATCACCACTGCAACACTGGGTCTGTCTATTTGTGTACCTGTTACCTCTGTGTTCCTTTGTTGTTCATCAGTTTCCACTGGGCTCTACGCCAGCGGGACTCAGGTATGAAGGTGTAACTAACAAACAGTAGTGGGAAAAGTACTATTTTTTTTTTACTTAAAGTAAAAGTATCAATACTGCAATGTAGAAAATTGAAATACTCTGTTACTCATACCCTGCCAAAAAAGACGTTTTCTATAATAAAAACGTCTTTTTCACTATGGACCTCCCTGCCAGACATCTTCTGAACGTCTTTTTTTTTTTAAATAATAAAAAAAAATATATATATAGTGTATACAGTGTACTAGGCATGATCGCGATCGCGAAATTGCATGTTTAACCCCCATACCAACCCCATCTTTCAAACATGGCAGCCATGTTTGTTTATATTTGAAGAAAACATAAGGGCTCCTTTCTCCTGAATGCCTGAACGGATTTCCAAGCGGATTTTTTTGTTTGAAAGCTGTGAAAAGCATGCACGTGCATAGTGCATGATCTGTGCACGAATGTGTGCACCAGCGTGCACACTATTGTTTTAACCCTTTGTTGGCGAACCGGCAATATAAGAGGTCATCCCACTTTAAATATGGCACCGACTGAGTTAAAGATGGGGTGCCATGACCCCCCCCCCCCACACACACACACACACAGACACCCCACCCCCCCAAACATGATTATCAGGTATTATGATTATATTAGGAGGAAGATTTTCTTCCAAAAAGTGTACAGAAAGAGGTAAAATTTGTTTTTTATGTGGCCACACCCAGCAGTTCATTAGTCCCTTGCTCGCTCTCTCTCTCTCTCTCTCTCTCTCTCTCTCTCTCTCTCTCTCTTTCCTCTCTCTCTCCCTGGCCTCCTGATTTTGGATTTCCAAAACGCAACGAAAACACACAGTGCAGTGTGCAACCAGCTTAACTGTGTTTTTGGATTGGCACTTTTGACCCACAAGGTGGCAGCCGCGAGGAAGAAACCCAAAATACAAAGGGAATACATAATTGCTCATAACAACCACACGAGGGGGTCTAATGAAATACTGTGAAACTCCTAGACACATGAAACACAGAAAAAGCTATGCTAAAAACTATGGCACCACCTCTTAAAAGCATGGTCACACCAAACTATGGCTGCCGGCTGATAAACTTAGGTTGAGTTCGGCCGGCTGTTTTTTGCAGCCAGCGGATTCTAAAAAACGAGTGACGTACCTGTCACTCACTTTCAGGACCCTCCCTCTATCCTGCTGGTCTTGACGTTGCCAGGCAACCACTGACGCACCTTGGCATTAGTCACTCGCGTACTAGCCTCTCCCTCCCCGTAGCTTGGTTACGTTGCGAGTTTATCAAAATGTATTAGGCAACCGTGGCCATCTTTATCTTTAGTATCTATAATGGCCAGGCGGTGGGTACTTGGCCTTACTTTATTGGAAGGGGAGATGCAATAGCAACAACAAGCATTCGTGATCGCACTGACTTTTATCCAGGCCAGTTCTTTGATGCCAGTCATGTGAAATACTTGCATAGTCACCAACTTTACCTTACTTTACGCCACTGATCTCTGTACCTGTCTCTGTGTGCATTCCCTGCAGTCTTTGTTCATCAGATTTCACTGGGACTCAGGTACTGTACGTAGGAGTGACTAACTACACTGTTTCTCAATCAGACCCAGAAACAAAACAATAAATACATTCCACGACACACACATTCCTGAACACAGTCAACCAGCCAAGAAGATAAGATGTCATGTGACACAATACATAATGATTAAGGCTGAAGAGAAATCAGATGGCAATATAGGAGGATGGCCTGAGGAAAAATGAAACTTAACTGATACAGTAGCGAGCCATCAAATCCCTTGGTTTTGATCATTCTTCTCTTCAACTTAATTTTGTGCCATTGTAGCCATGTCCACACTGGTTTAACTTGCTTTTGTGTTTGTACTTTTTCAGTTAATAACTTAAGTATAATACTTATTAGTACACATGTCGGTAGATAGTTAAACTCAAGTACTGTAAATATTTCGTAGTACTATTGAACAGTTTGGATGACTTCCCCTTCTCCTTAACTTAATTTGATTTGCAAATGAATGAAGATATCTCCATTTCAATCAAGTCATTGTGGTTTTTTTTTACAGCTGTTTTTCTGATGATATCTTCTGCATACATAGTACTGTATTCTATCTGTCTGTCATTCAATGTTATATGAGTTTTTTTTTTTAAAGGATCTCAATTGAAACAAGCCATAGGCTTTCTTGGGCGTATCCTTTTAGTTGACCATGTACCTGTGAACTGCAATGTCATGAAACTGTACATTTTCCTATGCAAACTTCTAATAAATTCTTCAATCAATCAATCAAAGTCAGTGAGAAAGGATAAAACAACAACAAGTCCACTGAACTTTGTTGCGCAATCCTTTTCGCCTAAATGTCTGACTGTACTTCATGCCTTTTACATTTCTGTCTAATAAAGTATTCAATCAATCCTCCCTTCCAAGCAAAGCTAATCCTCAACTAGGCTGTCACAATTATTACATAATCGCAATTACAGTATTTGAGATAATTGCAATTTATATTTTTGCATAATTGTCAATCATTTCCATGTTGAAGAATCTTTCAAAACTTTTTCAAAACTTTAAAGAAAACAGTGGAAATAACAGATCTACAAGCTTGTTTTCCACTACTTTGTCTTCTTCTTTTTTCATTTTAAGTTACAAAGTATAAAGTTAATCCAGACAGCCAGACAGAAATGTTATTTCAATTCATTATGTTCAACGACAAACACAACTAGAAAAGAAAATTTCTAAGAAATTTTAAGTGTGCCTGCAGCTCGCTAAGTCTGTGCAACCTTGTGTAGCGGTTGGTGTTAGTGTTTCGTTTTGAGAGGGTCGTTCCCCCTGAAAAACACGTTTTGGCATGAAACGGTTACGTTTTGCGCGTTTGTGGTGCCCCCTATGGGTTGAAGTGGAAATGCTTTTGGGTATATGTTCAGTATAGCGCCCCCCACTTGTGGTTAAAATTTGGTGTTGACTGGATGTTTCGTTTGTGATTTATGGCTACTTCTTACAAAACGGGCTCCTCCCGCTAACTTTGGAACCCTGTTACGGAAGAACGGTATGGACTATCAAAATATCGTTTAAATATGTTTATCGCATGAGTCCATAGATCGTGTGTATTGATTTTTGTGACATTTGGAGAAAATATGTAGGAAAAGGAGCAAAAAGTGTGTTTTGAAGAAAATTCAAAATGGCGGAAAATCTATCCTGACGCAAATGGGCGTGGCCTATATGAGGAGATGCGTCATGACCCAAGGAATCCAGGGAAAAAGGAATTTTAATTTTCCGACCCACGGTTCAAGAGTTACAGGCCGAAAGGTAAAGTGGACTGTTATAGCGCCACCATGAGGCCAACTGACGAAATTATTTTTTATTTAATCCTTGATATCATTATAAATCTCCTCTCCAAGTTTTGAAACTGTAGCCCCTATGGTTTGCGAGAAAAAAAATATTGAATGTGAGTTTTTGCGATTCCCATTATAAGTCAATGGGTAAAATTAATTCACTAATAAATTAATATCAATTAAACGATACAACTTTTCTCTTAGAAAAGTAATAGCACCCCATTCCCGGCCGAGCCACACGTTTTGATGTATATATTGCGGCGGTGGCGTAAATTGTGCGGCAGTTATTACGTGCCGAAATTTTGTGAAGTGATTATTATTATTATACAAGTATGGCGGATTACAATAAGTGTTTTGCCATTGCATGGCAGGCACACTTAATTAAATCTTTGATCGCAATTACTTGAGCGACAATATTAATCGCCAAGTAAAATGTCATAATTGGGACATCCCTAGTCTCAACGTGTTCATGCACAGCACTATTCAAGCCATAACAGGGGTGACTAACACCCACTGTCACAAGGGTTTGTGAGTCATAAAGGAAGAATAATTACAGCTTGTGTCGTCTGATGAAGATGTTAAACTCCAGACTTCAGATCAGAGCGTGTCAAATAAAACTGTAGAGATAACATTTGGCAGCTGTACCTGCTACTGTTGTGGGACCCGGGGAAAGTGTTGTTGTAGAATAATATGTCTGTGGACCTTGTGTGGTTTTAGGGCTGCCTCCTGTTGCATTTTGGGCTGCAGTGCCTGGAAAATACAGAGGTTAAATGGTAGTTGATTAACCAAACAAATTGAAGAAGTAATTTCAATGTGTGCATCGCTATTATTATTAGGGCATTGTGGTTTAGTTAAAGACACAACAGTGCATGTAACTGACATGTTTAGTTAATGACAGTACAAACTGTACATGTCCACATCACTATTCTGGCAGATTTTGTGTTCTACTGAGGCAATCAGCAACATAAAAGTACTGTATACAGGGACAAAGTGCAAGAATGTCCCATGAACCTTCAAAATGCACATGGAACCTCTTTTGGTAATAAATAAATACATAGACTACATAATATGAACAATAAAATATGAACTCCTGATAAAGACTAGAAAAGAAAATTTCTAAGAAATTTTAAGTGTGCCTGCAGCTCGCTAAGTCTGTGCAACCTTGTGTAGCGGTTGGTGTTAGTGTTTCGTCTTGAGAGGGTCGTTCCCCCTGAAAAACACGTTTTGGCACGAAACGGTTACGTTTTGCGCGTTTGTGGTGCCCCCTATGGGTCGAAGTGGAAATGCTTTTGGGTATATGTTCAGTATAGCGCCCCCCACTTGTGGTTAAAATTTGGTGTTGACTGGATGTTTCGTTTGTGATTTATGGCTACTTCTTACAAAACGGGCTCCTCCCGCTAACTTTGGAACCCTGTTACGGAAGAACGGTATGGACTATCCAAATATCGTTTAAATATGTTTATCGCATGAGTCCATAGATCGTGTGTATCGATTTTTGTGACATTTGGAGAAAATATGTAGGAAAAGGAGCAAAAAGTGTGTTTTGAAGAAAATTCAAAATGGCGGAAAATCTATCCTGACGCAAATGGGCGTGGCCTATATGAGGAGATGCGTCATGACCCAAGGAATCCAGGGAAAAGGGAATTTTAATTTTCCGACCCACGGTTCAAGAGTTACAGGCCGAAAGGTAAAGTGGACTGTTATAGCGCCACCATGAGGCCAACTGACAATTTTTTTATTTATTTAATCCTTGATATCATTATAAATCTCCTCTCCAAGTTTTGAAACTGTAGCCCCTATGGTTTGCGAGAAAAAAAATATTGAATGTGAGTTTTTGCGATTCCCATTATAAGTCAATGGGTAAAATTAATACACTAATAAATTAATATCAATTAAACGATACAACTTTTCTCTTAGAAAAGTAATAGCACACCATTCCCGGCCGAGCCTCACGTTTTGATGTATATATTGCGGCCGTGGCGTAAATCTTGCGGCAGTTATTACGAGCCAAAATTTAGCGACGTGATTATTATTGTCAAGTATGGCGGATTACAATAAGTGTTTTGCCATTGCATGGCAGGCACACTTAATAATAATATGTAATTGTAATTGTTGTTCTCAGTTGTACTGTAGATGTCTGGGGGATCATTTACATTTACACTCAAATTGTTTAAATGTCCTACACTGACACAGAGTCTGACAAGGACTAATGATTCTGTACCCAGCAAGAGTGTGGAAATCAGACATGGGAGAAGACCTCTAGAGGCGTCTGCTCAGTGGAGTCAGTACAGCTGCATGGGGCTGGGACATGGACCCTCACAGCACAACAGGAACGAGTCCTGGATGGAGTCTAGACAAGGATGCTACAAATGGCACTAGTGTCACATGGACGGACCACACCAGAAACATGGTCCTCTAAAGGGACCTACCACGGGTCACGGACAAGGTCAGAGAGAGAAGGATGAGGCTGGCAGGGAACTGCGTCACTCAGGCACCCGGAACTATTTGGCAAGCAAACTGACACTATGGGAGCCAACCCAGGGCAACGCCAGGAAAGGCAAGAAGCGCACCACCTAAGTAGCGCTGTATAGCAGCCTCAGGTCTTCAACGGTTTCCAGGCTAGGACATAACTGAGAGAGAGAGAGAGAGATGAAGCAGGGCACCCCCTCCCCACGACATGTTGTACAGAATTGTGTTGCAGATTAAACTTTTTCATAGTTTTCATAGACTTGTTTGACAACACTGTCACCAGTGTATGTTGGAAATTGGAATCAAGTGTATTTTCATATATTTAACCACTGAAACCCAAACAACTACTCCAAATCTCTTTAACAAAAATAGCCGATCAACAAGCTCACAAATTATGTGTGAGCTTGCCTTGTAGATCTGCTATTTTCGACTAAAGTTCACCTCGGAATTGGGATTGCTTGGGTTCAATCCTATCACACAAACAAATATTTGGTGAGACGCCCCCCTGTAGTAACTCTGAGGACCCCCTATGGGTGCCGGACCCCCAGTTGAAGAGCTCTGCTATAGAGCTCAAGACCCCGATGCAAGATAGAAGAGTGTTCAAGAGTCCCGAGTTGGTGTTGGCTAGACCCCACTCTCACATTGCATATTGCATTGCATCGCCCATTTACCGAATACTGACCAATACACAGCCTAGAGTGTAGGATATGGAATGAATTAGAAGCTTGAGAAAATAATCTAAACATCTGCAATGGGTCTCTGTATGAGTGCATTTATTTTGCATACATATGCATATCAACAGTGAATATCAGACTGACAACAGACCGATGCAAAACGGACCATGCAATGAGCATGATGCAAATGTCGGCGTCATGTCTCTCCATATTGTTTACTCTACTATACTGTATAATGACATTTCCAGAAATACCTCCATGTTTTACATGTCTTTATTTGATGTCACACTACTGTGGTTTAAGGGATTAAGCAAATTGACAAATATTCCCTGTTTTGTACACTGCCACAACAGTCAACAGTCAGGATTTTTTATAAGGCTCCCTCATTGTATCACACTATATATACGATATCTCTGAAAAGTCATATCGTAGAGACATTGTATCGTCTCAACGATATTATTTGTCACCATATCACCCACCCAACTATATTGTACAGTCAGTGACATACAAAAGGGCTAATATCAAGCGACAGCAGCAACCTGGTGAGTGGTGACACACGTTTCACTCTGACCTCCATTTGAACGAGGTTGTATCATGTCATTCTCTATCTCTTTCCTGTCTCACATACAGTATGATACTATACCACAAGGACCCCTTAGTTGAGAAAGAGAGATGAAGCATGAACCACAACCTTTTCATAGATTCCATATAGTTTCATCGTTTGACAGCACAATCATCAGTGTATTTTGGATTCATGTCAATTTGTGTTTTCAGATATTTAACCACTTGAACCGTCAATCTATCAGATAAACCACCAAACTCACTCACTCACTCACACACTCACACACTCACGCTCTAACGCTCTAACGCTCACGCTTATCTACGTTTATCTATTCACTCGCTTCAGCAACTGATCCCAAAGTTCACATGATATTGGCCATTAGCATTATACCAACGGTGACGGAGCCCGAATTTCATTTCTCCCAAATTAAAGCTGTTTATTAGCGTTTTCTTAGCCTGTTGTCAGGGTTACGGTCCGTTCCTCCAGGCCATGGGATCTGTAGCCCCACACACACACCCCTCTCTCTCACAGTTAGGAATGTGCATTCTCTCTGTCTCTCTCTCTCTCTCTCTCTCTCTCTCTCTCTCTCTCTCGCTTTTACCAGGTGCGTTTGATGTTTGTCTCATCTTCCAACGGGTATGAAAAAACTGGAGCAAGCGCATTCATACTTCTATTCACCTAAAAATGATTTTAAATTATTTGTATCCATCATAAATATACACTCCTCCATGAGCTGCTCCTTACATTATGATGCTCCCACATATTCTCACGCACGCACCAGTTACAGTTACTTTCCCCACAACCCACACTCTGCACATATTTTGGAGCACATATCTTCGAACGGGTAAGGTCTAGTACTTAATAAACTTGACATTTCACTCTGCACTTAGTGTGCTCTTTTTCCCCTCTACACCAAACCTCTCAGCCGAAAATAGCCTACAAGCTCTGCGAGGCGTTGTGAGCTTGTAGATCTCCTATTTTTGGCTAAGGTTCTCAGAATATGGATGCTAGGGTTCAACTGGTTAATATAAAAAAGATCACTCAAAGATTGATCCCCTGTACTATACTATGAGGCAGAAATACCACAACTACACTGTATTTGAACCCTATACAGTATATCTTCCCTATTCTGTGCACGCAGGTTCACAGTCTGCACACACATGGCTCATGTTTTCTTTTTTCTTGTATTTCTTCTTCTGCAATGGGTCTCTGAATGAGTGAAGTGAACATATGTGTACGTATGACTATCAGCAGTGAATAATAATAATGAGTGAGCCGTTAATTCTTTCTTGAAATTGTGTTTCAGACTGATGTTGCCAATTTATCGACCAACAACACAGCCTAGCGTGTAGGATACCAGTAAGACTCCCTAATCGGGAGATAAGCGACCGTAGGTCGGTTATCTCCACAAATAGGGCAAAAATTTGTTTTTCCAAAATCTCCCTGATCCATGTTGATGACATGAGTGTAGACATACTGTGTAGTGATTTTCGTGATTTTAGGGCAAAATCTCTAGGAGCAGTGTCCAAAAAATTGTTTTTAAAAATCGGCCTGAAGGTGGCGCTATATGGGACAGATTCATGTTGATGGGATGAGTGTAGACATACTGTGTAGCGATTTGCGTGATTTTACGGCACAAACTGTAGGAGCAGTGGCCAAAAATGTGTTTTAAAAATGGGCCTGAAGGTGGCGCTAGAAGAGGGCCATGTGAGAAATGGGGTGGGGTCTCCGCGTTGCCTTGGCGGACGAATAGGTACCGGCCCCGGCTCTCCCGGACGCTCCCAGCCCGAGTTATGGCATTTTATGTGAGCTGCAGTGGAGGGGGTCCTCCACTGGGGGCGTCACCACTTTTGCATCCGTTCTGGAGCACCAGGAGTGGGTGGTCCCCGGGAATTCCCCGTGAGCAGCCCCGTTGGGGTGGTCATTTGGTCATTTTTGCACATTTGGTCATTTTTTACACCTGGGGGTCCCCCAGGGACCTGGGGGTCCCTGGAGCTCCGGGGGTCCTTGGAGGTTGTAGTTTGGCAGGTAAGGAGTGTGTGTGCAAAATTTGGCATGGATGGGGGCAACGGTTGTGGAGATATGAGCAGGGCAAAAGTGTGACGTGTGACGTGTGACAGACAGACGGACAGACAGACGGACGGACGGACGGACCGTGGAGGTTTTGATAGTAAATGCTCCCTACGGTCGCAATTAAATCAATCAAAAACAGTCCAGCCCTTTTATTATCTATTATGGACAGTGAGACAGACAGGATAGAAGGTAATGATGGGGCTTGGTCTTGAATCCTGTTTGACAGGACATGTGTGCTCAGTATTATACTATGTAAACACAGATAGAATCTATTGATCCTGAGGGAAATGCAGGTGTCATAGCAGCACCACAGAAGGCATGAAACACACATACAGATAAGAGCAGAGATAGAAAGAAATGTACGGCTACAATAATAATTAAAAAAGAATCCTAAATCCCAGACAATATCTGGTCTCATATCGATACTTTTGCTTCGTGTCACTCTCCATCTGTCTCCCAATTTCCTGTCAGTCTACTGTCCTATCAATGAAGGCATAAAAAGCCCCAAAACATATCTCAATAATAATAATAATAATAATTGTGTAGTGATAAAGGCTAAGCTTTGCTGAAAATAGACTGCGGGGCGTTGTAAGCTTGTTGATTGGCTACTTACGTGACGTCTAACTTTCCCCTCAGAATAGAGATGCTAGGGTTCAAGTGGTTAATGATAAGAAAAAAGGAATCTATCACACAAAGACACCCCCCCCTGTAGTAACTCTGAGGACCCCCTATTGAAGACCCCTGCTCTACAACCACAAGGCCACAAGCGCTGAACAATTTTGTAGAAAATGTCTCTCTCCGTGGGCAGACACCAGGGTATGTCCGGTGGGTACTGGGTAGGCCTAGATACTGTAGTGAAGGGAAGTTAATTACGCTCAAGGCAGGAAACGTACACACAGTGTGACTGACTGAGACATTAAACATTTTCCAGTCAATTTCTCACAAATTGTGAGCCTATTAAAACAGCACTGACCGTCAGTCATAACAGTTTCTTCTAATATTATTATGATATTAACAGCCCATATTTGTTCTCAACTACAGATACAGGTGTCAAAAATACTACTGATAATAATAACACTAATAATATGCAGTGCATGTTTTAGCTGCAATGTTTTAGCTGCTTGCCATATGAATATGCTTGAGTTACATTTCCCAAGCATCATTTCATTCCCTAGAATGAGATAAGAAAAACACACATACATTATGCATAAACTAAGGAAGGATCCATCCAACTGCTAATGGTCCATCCATTCCACACCAAACACCATACAGATACCACACAGATATTGTTACATCATTATTTTACAGTCATAACAGATGCTATTTACAGTAATAGCCCAGAGAGACAGAAAAGGATAGAAATGTGGACCCAATTCTCTTTACTGCACTGAAAATGTAAATTAATTGACCACCAAACCTTTACACACACACACGGTCACACGCTGGGAGATGGAGACAGGATGTGGGCCTGTACGCCCCCCCAACACACACACACACACACACACACACACACACACACACACACACACACACACACACACACACACACACACACACACACACACACACACACAAGATTGCAGTGTTTCTCAAAGTGGATTCTAGGGTACTCTGTGTGGGTTCCTTTATAGGGGTCTAAATTGACCCTACAGGTCTGTAACTCTGACAGTGTACAAATGGAACCACATGGACCCTTTACGGGTCCATTTGGTTCCATTGTCTACACTGTCAGAGTTAAGGGGAGACCTTGAAATGTGAAATTTGAGAAACACTAAGCTACTGTACATTGAAGCATGTGATTATGAAGTGTACAGTGTTTACTGTCTGTCAGTGTAGCAGGTCGTTGTGTTGACTCACCACCAGCGGGGCTGCTTTGGGAGCAGCAGAGGAGAACAAACGCCATCACAGCAGCAGCGTCCATAATGTTCCACACGTCCACACCACCACACTATTGCTCTATCAACCTGAACGTGCTCTTCTGTCGTCCTTTTTTCACATGTTCCCTATCTCTCTCTTTCTGTTTCTTTCCGCATTTCAATCTGGTGACTCCTCGACCAGACGACCATGGATGGACTCCACCGACTGAACTGGAGAGACACTGGAGTGTCTACGTCAGTGTTGCCATGATTTGTGAGAGAAATAAGCCATCAGGTCTAGGAAGATAAGCCCAAAAGAAGCAACTACTAGTAGAGCCAAATGACAAATGAGCACTTTATACCTCGGCTATTTGAAGATCTGCTATTTTAGATAACATTTATCTGCAAGAGTTAAAAAAGAAAGAAAAAAAAAGAAAAGTGGAATATAATTTTTTGAAACATTCAACACAAATCTGGCACTGACTGGGCTCCCTCAGCCTCCCTGGCACAAAACATTTTCAACAAAATTTAAATGAAGTCGAAACACTGGTTTAAATAATAATTAAAAAACAAACTACAGGGTTTCCTGCAGGAAAAAGTCTTGACCAGGGGGGATCTCATGGCGCACGCGCTTTGCCCGTGCGGCGATTTTTTTTTTGCTAATTAATTAATTAATTCAAGTAATTAATTCAGTTAATTTGTAATATTAATTCTTAATTTTGCCCTATAAAAAAACACATAAATGTGCCTATGATGACGGAAAACACAACTAAATTCCATCCATCCATCCATCCATCCATCTTCAACCGCTTATCCAGAATCGGGTCGCGGGGGTAACAGTTCCAACTGAGACCTCCAGATTTCCTTATCCCGAGCAACTTCCTCCACTCCCTCAGGGAGTATACCGAGGCGTTCCCAAGCCAGTCTGGAGATATAATCCTTCCATCTGGTCTTTGGTCTGCCACGGGGTCTCCTCCCAGTGGGACGTGCATCGAGGACCTTCCTAGGAAGGTGCTCACACAACTAAATTAATTCCCTTATTTTAGACTAATTCTTATTTTTGCCCTCAACATAAAAGGAGAGGTTGATTCTTGTCTCTTGGCCAGGGGGGACAGATTTTAGGCCAGGGGGCCCCCCTGGCCTATAAAGTGCTGCAGGAAACCCTGAACTACACTTTAGAAACAATTAGCCCCAAAAACCGCAACCCGCAACTACAAGCAACTTTACAGAAACCTAATCCCAAAGTCGCTTATAATAAGCCGATATGGCAACGCTGGTCTCCGTGACAACCAACTAGCCAATCACGTACGCTTGTCCATTCGGCCTATGGGGTGTGTACCCCGGCCAGCCTTAGGCGCGCAGGTGCAGTTCAGTTTTACTCCTTGCACAATATTAAAGGTGCATTTCAAAGTGTGATGCATTCATTAATAATAAAAGTTGAACAAACATCTGAACTGAAGTCTCTTAAAAAGTTGAATAAATGATTACTATATTATTATACATTACTCAACACATTATTACTATGTTATTATTTAACACATTATTAAAATATGGCAAACAAAAGCCAAATTGTAGATATAAATGTATTTCCAAACTATTTTCATATGCATCATCGCAATTTTACAATTCATACTAAATACATGAAAAAAGGTCAAAAGATAGAAAAGAAAGAAAGAAAGAAAGAATGCACATTAAATACAAGCTGTTTCTTCCATGGAACTGAAGATGTTTCTTCCATGCTTTTGTTCTGCAGAAGACTTACATAGTTTTATTGGAATAGTGACTGAGTTAAGTTATTGGTGAAAATGAAATTTGTGTACTACTGTATGTGTTTTTCGGTGTCATATGACCATTCTGGAGAGCTGTCTAAAGTACAATACCAAGTTTTAGTATTGTGTAATAATAACTCAAAACGCCATAAATACAAATTTAAAGTTTAATCGGGCACAGCTACAACACTGGAACCTAGATTTCATATCCAGTCACCCAAAATATGTAAAAAAACAAAAACAAAGATGAAAATTAGGACATGACTGTGCTATCTTTCTTTTTCTTTTGTTTTTGTAAAGCTTTCTTTCAAGTTGTATTTTGTGGAGCGGACAAACAGTTTCCTGGGAATTATGAATTATGTAAAGTGCTATGTTTAACTAGAAACACTGCATGCTTTATCGTCTATAACTCTGATATAATAACTTCATATGAAACAAACTTCATGAACACATACTTTGATTGCAAAATCCCTCCCAAAAAAAAGAAAAAACGCAATAACAGCATAACTGTGGAATGTCACAGAGCGTAGAACCGAAGCACAGTGAACAGCATAGCTAAGGTGAAATATCATCCAAAGGATGTACTTACACCCATTAAGACCTGAGGAAGATTCTACCTACAGTATTACGCTTTCAAAAAAGTTTTCTGAAGTTTTGTGTCACTATATCAGTGGTTCTCAAAACGTTTTCATCCCAAGGACCCCCAACATTTTATGTACTTGTCCGCTGATCCCCGTCTCAGAATATTTTGTTCCAGGGACCCCCAGAAGCAAAGACATAATATTCAAAGATTTGCACAAATTGTAAGCACTTCTAACGCGCCCTGGGGCATCTTGGTTTCTCCGTCAGATCGTGCTCCTACAGTACCATGTACTGTAAATGCAAGTGGACTCAAATCCACTCCCTTCCTGTCTCCACTCTCCCCGCTGTGCCGTACAATGAAGACGAAAAAAACAACAACTGAAGTTCCCTTTTCCAGTTCCTTTTTTTTTAAAAGATATCTTGGGGGGCTTTTGTGCCTTTATTTATAGCGTATGGTGGAGATGGACAGGAAACAGGGAGAAAGAGATGGGGGGAGAGACATGCAGAAGATCGTCGGGAATGGGACTCGAACTCGCAGCGCACTGTCAGGCTTCATAGGAGCCTAGGTGCCCGGACCACTAGGCCAGTAGTCCCGGGCGGCGTTTCCAGTTCCTTGTAAGAAATTAACGCTACCCGGCAAAACCAGTTTTATAACAAACTGAAAGTCTTCCTCCTCGCCACCACATTTCAATCTCTCCTCACTCACCAGAATTCCTTCCTATAAATTGTCTTTTGCTGCTCTCTTCCTCCATTTGTGCCGTTGCTATACCGATTGCTTACTGACTTTCCCCCTTGGGATAATAAAGGTCCGTGTCATTTTCGCCTCCGGTAGCACTTTCTGGTCGTTTGCTGCAGTGCAGCCCTCCCTGCTCCAGAGGGAGCACTTCCCCTTCGCTTGTCACCTCCGACAGGATGCGCATCTGGTGGAAAACCTCCTCAGGGGGCGGAGACTTGTGCAGGGGCAAATGTGGGGGCTTCAGCAGGTACTGAGAGAATAGGAGATAGGGTTGGTAAAGGTCAGAAGGTCCACAAATACTGTCTTTGGTGGCAAATTAATATTCAAATTAGATGTATGAATGAGAAAAAGTTATACAAATCAATTCACATTAGTAGGCTTTCAGTTGTCTTTTGTTTAATCAACTTCTCTGCGTTGGTTCAACCAGACCCATTAAAAGAGAGCCCTCTCAATGGATCTGCGCTCAACATGGCAGTCCAACTCCAAACGACGAAACCAACAGGTTTCCCGTGAGACGCGCTGAGCGTGCAATAATGTCATGTAGTGCAGTGGTTCCCAAACCTTTTAGCTTATGACCCAAAAAAGAAGCGCAACCAAACATAAAATGACTTCCACTGGATCTCTTCTCCACTTGTGCCTCCCTAACATTTATTTAGCCTTAGTTTTAGTCTAGACTTTTAGTTTAGTTTTCATGTAGTTTTCATCAGTGAAAAAGGTAATCGATGAACCTTTTTGTCATAGTTTTAGTCGAAAAACGATTGTTCCGTTGATATCAAGCAATGTGAACAGGTAGGCTATGCAGCATACGCACGCACGCACAGACATACACACACGCACACGCACACACACACACACGCACACACACGTGCGCACCTCTTTGAAGTGCTGGGGTAGTGAGTCTTTAGGACACAGGAAGTTGGATATCATCCTCCTGTACACCACAGCCAGCACCACCACAGCCACCACCGTTGCCAAGACTACAACCGTCACCACCGCTGCCACCCAGGGAGCCTCCTCTTCTGCAGATGGACCAGGATTACAGCATTATTCCAATTATTAGCATTATTATTCCAATGATTGATTAATCCACCCCAGTATGACGTGCAACTAGAAAGATGCAATTGGAAATTGCAAGTGTGGTTGCCGTGACGCGAGTCACTCCTTGTCCATTTTATGCCCATATTTGGAGATCCCTGATGTCATCAATATTAAGCCCATATCTGGGAATGCCTGGACATATTGTGTCAGTCTCAACCACACTAAATAGGCCACAGACCTTTTCGGAAATAGCCAGCTGTTTTCGAAATAGACAACGTATAGAATCATTTCTTAAATGGTTAATGTATGTTCCATAATAACCTAAATCTGTAAAGTAACAAAAGTTTAAAAATAATTTAAATGGAGTAAAAAATACAAGCCTCTGAGATATAGCATTGAAAAAAGGAAATATTCAAGTAAAGTAAAATTATCCCCAAATTGTGCTCAAGCTCAAACCACTCAATTCCCATTGAAATGCATTGGCAGAATCTGCCTTCATAGTAAGTAAGTAAATGTCCAGAATTGTGCATTACTAGAGTAAAAGTATTGGTATCAAAATGTACTTAAACACCCAAAATAGAAAGTACTCATTATGCATAATGTCCCATTTCACAGTCACAGGTTTTCAAATGTATAAAGATCTTTTGAAAATAGCAGATCCACAAGCTCACAATGTAGATCGGCACTTTCCAAATGGTACAGTACTTACACATACTTAAGTTACTTTACACCACTGATTACTTGAGTAAAAATATGACTTTCACAGTTAAAAGGACCAATCACTCACTGCTGCTGGTGCTGTGACAGGTGATGTTGCTGGGCAGACCGGGCCTGGGGTTTCCCACTGTGAGGATCTGGACCTGCACACAGTACCTGGTCCTAGGATGCAGCTCATTGAGAACCACAAAGTTCTGCTGGATCCCACTCAAGCTTTCAGCCTGTAGAGGGCAGTGTTGTACAGTAAGTCATTTTACAGTCCATTTACTGTCATACAGTGTTTGCTGTGTAATTGCGACCGTAGGTCGCACTTACTACAGAAAGCTGCTCGAGGTGTCCGTGCGTCCGTCCGTCAGTCAGTCACACCTCACACGTCACACTTTTGCCCTGCTCATATCTCGGCCACCGTTGGCCCGATCCATGCCAAAATTTCCACACAAACTCCTTGCCTGCCAAACTACAACCTCCAAGGACCCCCAGAGTTCCAGGGACCCCCAGGTCCCTGGGGGACCCCCAGGTGTAAAAAAAATACCAAATGTGCAAAAATTACCAAATGACCACCCCAACGGGGCTGCTCACGGGGAATTCCCGGGGACCACCCACTCCTGGTGCTCCAGAACGGATGCAAAAGTGGTGGCGCCCCCAGTGGAGGACCCCCTGCCACTGCAGCTCACATAAAATGCCGTAACTCGGGCTAGGAGCGTCCGGGAGAGCCGGGGCCGGTACCTAATCGTCCGCCAAGGCAACGCGGACACCCCACCCCTCATTTCTCACATGGCCCTCTTCTAGCGCCACCTACAGGCCGATTTTTAAAACACATTTTTGGCCACTGCTCCTACAGTTTTGGCCCTCAAATCACGGAAATCACTACACAGTATGTCTACACTCATGTCATCAACATGGATCCGGAAATTTTTGCCCTATTTGTGGAGATAAGTGACCTACGGTCGCTTATCTCCCGATTAGGGAGTCTTACTGGTAGTCTACTCCCCGTCTGAATGCATGTAGTGTCTAATGCAGTGGTTCTCAAAACTTTTCAGGCCGCGACCCCCCAAATAATCATATTTGAACTGGGGACCGCCCACCCTGACAAGTACTTGGAATCGTAGGAGTTGACGCTTTACATTTAGTTTGTCATCCACAAAAAAATATTGTGAAAATACCAGCTTTTTTTTGGTATTAAAATGGTCTTAAAAGTCCTTCAATTTTCACTTCATTGCCATCTGTTGTGAACTTGTAGATCTGCTATTTTTAGCGAATGTTCCCCCCAGAATAGGGATGCTGGAGTTCAAGTGGTAAACAAAGTTAAATAAAGTTACTTATAACCAGGGGTGAGATGCCATGGGCTCGCGTGGGCTCAGCGAGCCCACACTTATTTTGCTGCACGCACGCGCGCCTCATATGCACACACTAATTAACAATAAAAACAGCGTGCGCGCATGACGTCATGAATTTAGAGGACCCACACTTCTAAAATCAATATCACACCACTGCTTTTAACCTGTCCTAATCTCTCAATTTCACCTTGTGAAACACTGTAGAGAGATTTACATATTTACCTACTGTAATAAGTAAGTAACAATGTCATTCAGGCCAGGGGTGCTGTGGGTAAAAAGGTTATTTATTTGACCTGAGACAAGTTTGTAAACCACTGTCATACAGTCTTGAAGAAATTAGGGGTGCTGAGATGAGTGTATGAACTGTACACGGACCTTCTCCTGGTGTCCCTCCTTCCAGTAGGTGATGTTATACGTGACCGTATGGCCGTAGGCATCCTTCAGGGCAGAGAACCTGAACTGTGGGTCCGTTATGCTGACCTCCATGTGAGACCCACTGCTCATTGCAGACACTGTAGGTGGGCCAATGATAGCTGTGGGAGGGGGGGCAAGACACTGTCAGACATTATGGCGAGGTATACAATAGGGCTGGGGTCTTTAACAGGGGGTCCTCACAGTTACTACAGGGGGTCCGTCATATCTTTGTGTGACCTTTTTCCACATTTACCACTTGAACACTACAAGCATCCCTATTCTGGGGGGACATTTGCTGAAAATAGCAGATCTACAAGCTCAAAAGCACTGTATAAGCTAGTAGATCTGCTATTTTTGGCAAAGAGATTTGTTGTACAGGGACAAAAGGGGCAACTTTACTAGAGTATTGAGGGTTTAAGTGGATACATGCCTGAAAACAAAGGGCATTAACAAAAGCCATCCATGAAATCAATCAAGTTTAATCTGCAACACAATTTAACACAATGGGGGGTCCCTCCCTGCTTCAAGGGGTCCTGGGTCTGAAAAACATTGAAGACCCCTGACATAGGGCTTTAATGAGGGAGGAAGAAAATAAAACAAATCAAAATATGAATATATAGAGATAAAAGCTTTCTGCCCAACAGAGACTACATGGGAAAAACGATCAATAAAATGGATTCACTGAAGTAAGTCGTGAACTCAGACTCTGGGATATAAGGAATTACTCATAAAATGAGTCACAGGGCCTGAGTCTAGAATTTATTGAACCCGGCCTGAATGCTCATCTCAGATCTAATGCTTGGCTGCGCTATGCCATAACCCCAAATCTGAGTCTGGAAAAAGAAGCTGTGCGTATTTTGGGCCTTGGTCGTGGAATGACCTGCAGACCAGACCCAAATTGGCTTTGGTGATCCCTCTGGTGAGTTTTAAAAGGATTGCCATAGACAGACACACTTCCCAGACATTGCTCCTGCTTTGATGTGTAGCAATGTTGTTGCTCTTAGTTTTATATTGGTTAGATTCTCCGTTTCTCCTTGAGCTTCCTAGGTAATGGGTATTGTTTTTACTGATGTTTATGTCTGTCATTGTTATTGTCCTGTATTTGTTGTTACTGGCAGAGCTGTGTAACATGTATTGCCTCTTGTCTTGGCCAGTTCACTTGTAAAAGAGACTCTAGTCTGTTTCTTACTGGTTAAATAAAATAAATATTACAGCCTTGTGGTGGATGCATTAAGTACTAGAAACTGACCAGGACGGCAGATAGACATCAAACCCAGCATTGGTCGGTGCCATGGCATTGGTCTGACATTTCATTGTTCCTACATCCCATTAGTCCAAATCTGGTGAATGTTAACCTGGTGAATATACTATGCCTAAACCTAAACCTAACCCTAACCTCAGTAAAACTATGCCTAAACCTAACCCAAAAAACTATGCCTAAACCTAACCCTAACCAAATTAGGACTAATGAGATGTAGGACTAATGAGATGTAGGACTTATGAGCAGTCCCCACATCGGTTTCCCACATTTTGTCAACTAAAACTATGACAAAAACTTTTCGTCAAGGTTTTCACTGACGAAAAATAAATAAAGACTAAGCTAAGCTGACTAAAACTAAGACAAAATATATTGACAATTTCGTCAACAAATAAAAACTGGACTAAAATGTTAGGGAGGGACTAGTGAAGAAGAGTGTAGAAGATCCAGTAGAACTAAAAGACAAGTCATTGTATGTTTGGTTGCGCTGGGGTGTTGCGAAATAGCAGATCTACAAGCTCACTGTGACGCGTTGTGAGCTTGTAGATCACCTATTTTCAGCATGCAACCAAGTGTAAAATCAGGCATTATTTAGGACGCCATCAAGCCCAACCAAAATACATTTTTCAACTAGTAGATTTAGTGGAGTAAAATATAATATTTAGTCAAAACTAGACTAAAACTAAAACTTTTCAGATGACTAATATATGACTACATTAAATCAAAATGTGCTGCACTCACTGTCTCTATCCAAGGTGATGGGGTTGCTCTCCACCCAGATGGACTGTTCCGAGCCCAGCTCCGATCTCACCCGGCAGTTGTACGTGGCAAACAAATGAAGTTTGGCGCCGAAGTCGATGAAATCACAGCTGAGTCCCGTTCCGTTCACACAACCAGCGCTGTATTTCCGACTCACTGACGTTCTGAGAAGAACACAATTAAAAAGCAGCGTGAATGCGTAGTTAGTGTTTTGACTTTGGGGAGTCTGAAATCACAGTCCTCCTCCCCTGGCTGCAGTATGGAAGCTCATTTCCGCTACTGAATACAAAATGGTTCAAATCAAAATGATGCTGGTAATGTTTATTTCAACTGAATGTGGGTGTCTGTTTTAACACCGTACTTGACACTGACACATCACCCCTGGAAGCTGCCTTGTATAACCACAGTCTTCCACTGAAGTCACTGCTCACTGTATAAGATTTTGAAAGATTGTGGAAGACCGTAGAGAACATAGAATAGAATCCAGCCTGATGCAATTTGTCTTTTTCTCACTGTGGAAAAAAATAAAAAATAAAACGCAGAAGCAAGCAGGCTGGGTCCCAGGCAAAGTAGAACAGCAGTTCCCAGACTTTTCTGGGTCAGAAGCTACTTGAAAATCATGAAAGAATTTGCGGCTCACGTTGATTAATTAACATGGCAGCCAATCAGTGTGTTCTCACTGATCGGCTGTGCCATAGTGTCGTAGTAAAGTGTCAATACCTATTCTGAGGAAAATCTGGAGACTTGGCGTTAGGCCTGTCCCAATTATTACATAATCGTCTAGTCACAATTATTTGAGGTAATTGCAATTATTTTGCATAATCGTCATAATCATTTCCACGTTGAGAAATGTTCATATAGTTTCACTTTTAAAAAGTAGTACTAGTGGGAATAGCAGACCTACAAGCTCACGATGCGCTGTGAGCTTGTAGATCGGCTATTTCCACTATTAATGTATAAAGAATAGTTGTTAAATATGCCAGTCTGCCCTGTGCAACTTCAAAGCCAAACAGAAATGTAATTTTTATTCATATCCTCCCGTGTTCAGCGACAAAAAAACAATTGAATCGTTAATCGCAATTATTTATGAGACAATGAATCGTCACGTAAAATGTCATAATCGTGACAGCCCTAATTGGCGTTCGGTAATCGGGTCCAAACTTTGCCATGGACAAGGTCAAGTTGTCACGGATACAACATTTTGTCCGTTTATGGACATATTGATGACTTACAGGTTGGTGGTAATGGCTGCTCTAGTGACAGTGGAGCTGAGGTGTGTCCGCTGACTGGAAACAAAGTGGTCATTCACGGAGCGGTGAAGTCAGTGGGCGTGTCCGTTCTTTCCCAGAAAAAGGAAGTTTCTCACATTTCACTGTAAACGTGTACGGTTACAGTTGTGCGACTGTTTATAAGTGAGCCACAGTCTACTTTCTGTTTTCTTTCAACACAAAATGTTTCACGTAACATGGGTATTTTTTTATCTTCTTATTTCACCTACACACTCGTAAATCGTTTCTCATCTTTCAGTTTGTTCATCCCTTTCTTCTCAATTATTATTAATGTTGCATTATGTTTAAGTAAATTAAGCATATTAACATTGAGCTCAGTATTATTCAGTGAAGTTTGTTGATGTTGCCGAGGTTTAGACACATACTGTAGACATATACATACCACCTTCACTGTCTCACCTGCCGTCTCTCTCCACACTGTCTCAGCTTTCTTGTCTGTCTCTCAACGTATGTCTCTCCTTGACCATCTCCCTGTCAGCTTTCCTGACGTCAGTCAATCCTACACTGTCTCCCTCTCAGCTTTCCTACTTTCAGTCAATCCTTCCTACACTGTCTCCATCTCAGCTTTTGTACTGTCAGTCAATCATACACTGTCTCCCTCTCAGCTTTCCTACTTTCAGTCAATCATACACTGTCTCCCTCTCAGCTTTCCTACTTTCAGTCAATCCTACAATGTCTCCCTCGCTACTATTTTCAAAATATTTTATTACATTTTATTCATATGATACCATATTGTGAAACTGAACATTTGGACACCAATACCTTTGTAATTTTTCTCAAGTAAATTTTGATTGACAGACTTTTACTTAGAACAGAGTGTTTCTACATTGCAGAGAGTTGATCATTTTACTTAAAGTAAAGACTTTTTCCACCACTGGCCTGTACTCACTTGTACTCTGCCGTGTAGACCACCCCACTGGTGGTGTTGAGTGATGCGTCCCACCTCAACACCAGGTCCATGTTGTACGAGCTGAGGTTTACATTTCTGGGTGGCAGCAGAACTCCTGCAGTGATGCCAGAGACAGGATCATAGGATTTATTTGGGGGCTTTTTAACGCCTTTATTGATAGTAGGCTACCTACAGTAGGTTGACAGCTAATGGGGAGAGAGAGAGAAATGGGGAGTGATACGCAGCAAAGGCTGTCAGGATCGGGACTCGAACCCGCGACACACTGTCAGACTACTTTGGAGCCTATAGGTGCCCGGACCGCTACGTCAGTGACCCTTATCAGAAGTCAGTGTTTGATTGATTGATTGAAGACTTTATTAGAAGTTTGCATAGGAAAAGGTACAGTTTTGACGGTACAGTTCACTGGTACAAGGTCTACTAAAAGGCGATCCAAGAAAAGACAGCTTATTTCCACAGGAAACCATTAAAGTGTCTCATATAACATTGAATGACAGACGAATAGAACACAGTGTATGATTCATCAGTGTATTAGAAGTGACTTGCTTGTGCTGTTGATAATTGTATAATTACTATTAAAAATGTTAGGCTGGCTGATATTTTACCAAATATCTTGATATTGTGGGGATTATTGATGCTTTCACAAAAATAATGCCTGTAGCTATATCACTAATTTAAGTAAAGTGAAAACCTTCAGGCATCAATTCATGGTAATGCCATCTTTAAAAAGATAGTTTAAGTGATATGCCATGATATTCTGTCCAAATTTCTGTATTTATTATGAATACATACATATGTATGTAACATACATAGTAGGTCTACATGGTACACATAAATAAATAAATAAATAAATACATGTAAAAATAAAATAAAAATGTATCTATTCTTTTTTGACAGCTACTGTAAACACGTGTCCGTTGTAATTTATTCCAGATATTAGGCTATATAATGTTGACAGCAAGAGCAAATCATTGCAATAATGTCAAACCTCAAAGAGTAGGCTATTAGAAATAATGACAAAAATGTACTGTATAGCCTATTCTACATATTTCACCTGACCCTGTCAGTGCCTCTCTTCTCGGTTTGGATCAATCATTAACAGAGCTGAGGAAAGAAAAGAAACAGACACAGTCAGATTATTACCTTTTGATCCGCATAGTGTTGAGAATGCCCAGATAATTATTGTCAAGATGACGGGTGACATCATTTAAAAGCAAGTAACGTTATGTCCGCTGTGCTTTAGCACGAGTTGTTAATTCCTTGTAGTTCAGTCATCTCTGTTGACTGGAAGGAAGTAGCAGCCTACCGTTGAATGGAAAACGAAACTAAACCTTCTCCGTGGCGTGACGTCCACGAGGTAACACACAAGTTGGCGACCTATCGAATTCCGTGACCACGGACAGAAGTGTTATTGGTTCGCCAGGGAACCTAGCTCGGTGTAACACTTCTGTCCTGTCCTGACTCTTTCCCCATTACAGCATGTCTGGTTGCTTATTCTCAACACTTTTCATTTCAGTTTGATGAACATTAGTTTCCCAAAAGTTAAAGTGCTCCTTTTAATCTTTAAAAACGAAATGGGCATTGATTGATTGATTGATTGATTGATTGATGTATTAGAAGTTTGCATAGGAAAACATAGGTAGTTACATGATAGTACACATCACTGGTACAAGGTCAACTAAAAGGATCATACGCCCAAGAAAGCACATGGCTTATTTAAATTGAGATCCCTTTTTAACTCATAGGCCTATAACATTGAATGACAGACAGATAGAACACAGTAGGCCTACTATGCAGAGGATATCATCAGAAAAAAACTGAAAGGTATTTACAATAGAAAGGTCAGGGGGAGCCATGGATATAGACAATGCACAATTGATGGTATTTATGATGTCAGGGGAGGTACGGAATCTTTTGAATAGTAGTATGTTTTTTTAATAGTATGTTTTCATTTACCTGTTGTGACTTGTGAGTAGCTGCTGCTTCTAATAGGCTTCTCAGTGCCGTTTTAAAGGAAGGTAGGGATTTACATTATTTTATGGCCTTCGGTAGGGCGTTCCACTTTATAACGGCATAGCAGGAGAACGCATTTGACCCTTTTACCTCATTACCTCAATATAATAAAATAATAATAATACTGATATCATATTCCACTGTCTGATTAATGCCTACATGTAGTTACACATGCGCACACTGGGGGTAATATTGGGGATATTGGGGCCATTGAGGATAGGCCTAAAGGTTGTATGTTGTTGCAATTAGTTGCATGTTGCAAGGAGTTGCACTGGTGCGGTCTGGCCTTTCAACGGCTGTCGTTTTTGCAACACAGGACTGTAAAATACTAAGGTATTTATCGGTGGAAGTCATTGAAAAGGAAAACGACGCAAGTGATAAATGCAATACACAATTCACTTTTAATTGATGCATAACACTCCAAACTTGCAAATCAAAGTACTGTACATCAGCCTTTGACAGAAAACATTTTATCACATATAATACAGTAACTTATCATTTAATACCATAAAGTAACAAAGTAAATATACATATGTATGCTACAGTCTACATATGTCCTTATGTTGATGATAATTGCAGCAGTCAGTGGCTATAGCAGCTCACATGCACGGATAGTAAAGCTATTTTACTTTGGCCATGCACTCTTTTCCTCACATTGTAACCTACAAACGTGTACAAATCCTATGGAAGGTACGGTGCAAACACATGTATTGTACAGTACAGTAGAAGTCCCAGACACAATCAACACAAATGGTGCTACAGTAAATTGCATTAAAGTGGTTCTCTGGCTCATAAACATGGAACCTCTTCTGGTGCTAGCATATATCTTAAAAGTGCTAGTGGTTCACAACCTTGGAGACCCCTTTTCTTACATCTGACAAAGCTGATGAGTGATGACCCCCCAGTGCCCCACACATGTGCGCGCACACACACACACACACACACACACACACACACACACACACACACACACACACACAGGCATGTTAAGCCCTATACTTGGAACGCCAAATAGTGAAAATAGCTCAGCAGCTATTTTTGCTATTTGAAACTTTTTTCCACCATGTAATTAGTGTGCTTCACAATGATGTTATGTTTCATTAGCCTCATAGCATAATTGCAGAAGTTTTAAATGGGGTGCCATGATTTTTTTTACCCCCTAAAACATGATGATCAGGTATTATGTTATTATTTGAGCAGTGATAGCTGAGTGGTTAGTGTCCACACCTAGGACTCCGGAGGCCCCAGAGGCAGGTACGATCCCCCGCTCCAGCTATCACTGTTCCCCTCTCCCCCGCGCTCCTTGTGAGCAGCACCGTGGGTTAAGCTGGAGAAAAAAAGCAGCTGGGTTGGGCTGTGATATCTGAATTTCCCTCGCGGGATGAGTAGGTATTCATTATTATTATTATGATTATACTGGGAGGATTATTTTTTAAAGTGTACAGAGAGTGTTAAAATTGGGTTTTTATGTGACCAAAAATACAAAGGGAAGACAAATCTGCACATTATAACCACACCTGGGGGTCTATTAGAGTAATGTCAACTCCATAGACACAATTCACAAACAAAACAGAAAAAGTACAAAACTATGGCACCACCTCTTTAAAGGTTTTCAGGAAAAAAGAAATGAAAAATGCAAATTAGGCAAAAAATTGCATACTTTTTGACTTATTCAAAAGGTTCATAAGTCAACACACTCATTTTGGCACATAGTCATGTTTATCTGCCTTTAGTTATATCTGCTTAACTCTACTCTCCTAATAGTGCTGATTCATCCAGCCTTATTGCCTATGTTCTCACTTCTCAGCCTATCAGAATGCGTGTTATATTAAAAAATATTTCTGCCTAAGTCAAACAGTTAAATGTTAGCCTCATAGCATAATTGCCGTTGTAATTTTTGGAATGTAACAAGCTCTCTGATAGGCTGAGGACATAGGCAATAAGGCACAATGAAGGAGCAGTGTCAGGAGGGTAGAGTCAGACAGAAATATCAATTTGGCCGAGCTGTCTTGCTATGAGACTAATGATTTGGGAGTTAACACAATTAACATTTTGGACTATAACTCCAAACAAACATGGCCCTGTGATTTTTTCCGGACAAGAGACAAAAACACATATAAGGGAGGAAGGACAACAGCCTCCATCCATTCCTAAAACACTTGTTGTCCGGGGCCCGCCGAGACGCTGTCGTCCAGGGGAAGGCTCACATTTGAGATCTGGTTGAGCTGGTCAGCAGTGTTAATACGGACAGCAAACTTTGATTTAGTTTAAGTCATAGTCTTTTGAATATAATTGCATTTAGTTTTTGTCATATTCTAGTCATCTGAGTTTGTGTTTGTGTAGTCATCTAGTTGTAGTAGACTAAATATCAGGACAAAAAAGAATTTTGTCAGGCCTTGATGGCATCGTAATAGTTGATTTTACACCTGGTTGCCTGCTGAAAATAGCTGATCTATAAACTTACAACACGCTGAAGCGCAACGTGTTGTGAGCTTGTAGATCTGCTATTTTTCAGAGCGCAACACCTGAACGCAACCAAACATACAAACGGGAAATAATAGGTCTTAGTTCTACTGGATCTCTTCTCCACTATAGTCCCTCCCTAACATTTTAGTTTTGTTTTTATAGACAACATTGTCAGTTAGTTTTAGTCATCATTGCTTATTTTTTCGTCCTATTTCGTTTTTGTCAGTTAAAAAAGGTAGTCGACGAGCATTTTTCGCCATAGTTTTAGTCAACGAAATTAACACTGCTGGTCAGATATGACCTGTTGGCCAGACTGTTGGTTGAACTGGTCGTCAGACGGGGCCGTATGGAGGAGTTGACTGTAGAGGAGGATGGAACTCTAGACGGGAAGTCAAATGCAGTGTTAATTTTGACAGCAAATTTTGATTTAGTTTTAGTCATAGTCTTATGAATAAAATTTCATTTAGGTTTCAGTCATATTTTAGTAATCGGAAAAGTTAATAATTTTAGTCTAGTTTTATTTATTTATTTATTTTAAATATCATAAGATTTTAGTTGACTAAATCTACAGTTGATTTTGTCGACAAAAAAATCATTTTGATGGTGTTGTAATGCCTGATTTTACACTTAAAATAGCAGATCTACAAGCTCACAACCTGTCACATCGGAATGCGTTGTGGGATTGTAGATCTGCTATTTCCACTAGGTTTGCATGACTATTTCATATGACAAAGTTAAAATAGGTTCATACACTGTTTCCACCCGACAGCAACAATATGATGTACTGATTCACTGTACTTCTACAATAGCTGTAATATATCGTCGTTGTCGGATGAAAACCTTGTATATCCAATATTCGTTTTGCGTTTATCATTTTTAAAAACTAGTGAAAACAGCCGATCTACAAGCACACTTGTGTGCTTGTAGATCTGCTGCTTTCACCACTTTTGTGCGACGGCCTTGTATGATGAAGCAGGGCTTTACTTCGCGAAAGAGCGTACACATTTGAAACTTGGAGATTCGAGGTTTCCACCCGACAACGACGATATACTGTAGTTTCTGCTTTGAATTGGAAAGAGTCGACAGTCCATGTTTAATACAGGAGAACATTTAAACCAAACTGGCAATAATAAACAGAAGTCAGTTGACCGCCAAGAGTCACAAGAGGTCAAATTAATCCACCAACCAGAGTTTTGGGCAGGCGTTGACGTGAGATCAGCTGACCACCGTAGATGACCAATCCCATGAGGAGAAGTGCCAGCAGACAGAATACACCCAGCAGGATGATGATGACATATACTGCAGCAGGACACAGTAATAAAGTACAGTTACAGTCACATCGCAGCAGCAGACACGCAGGCATTCCAATTATGCCCAAATGTCGCCATACAGTATGACAAAAAAAGTTGATTCGGAATCTGGTCTGGCTTTTCAAAATAAGTCAGTAAATAAGTCAATCTGACCCTAGATCTGTACTTGGAGGCATTGAAAACACTTTCCAGTCCAGTTTCAGGCTTTTATTTGTGTAAGGTCCAGGAAGTTGTCTGATTCCATGCACCCGTGATGCGTTTGTTCTCAAATTAGGTATTTTCTTAAAATAAATACGCTATTTAGTGAAATTGCATTACCTGTGATTTGTCTTTTTTTGTCTGTGTACAATAGTTTTATTTCAAATATGATCATTTTAAGCCGCCGGTACGATAATTTTACATTTCCCAACTGGCAACACTGACCCTAGCTGGCTCACACAGGGTGCGTTTATATGCACATTCAGAATGGCATTCAGAATGAACTTATTCCGAATAGAGCTTCATACCCAAACATTTACATGGGACCTGAATACAAGTATCCCTCATTCCACTGTCGTTTACATGACCAAAGGATTCATTCGGACAGCAGTTCAGACAGCAGTTCATTCCGAATGGAGCGTTTATATGACAAATGTATCCCGATTGAAACGGCATAAACCACCTCTTCAGACCAGAATGAAAATTCATTCGGGTCAGACCGGAATGGCCATTCCTAAACGTTTATATGAGCATTTCTATTCTGAATGAGCAGTCATTCCGAATATAGTGGAATACATCTGTGCATATAAACGCACCCACTGAGTTGAAGTACCTGATTGGTTGGTGGGAGGGGGGCTGGTGAAGGCACAGTGTGCTGGAGACGGGATGGAGTGATGGTTAAAGAGGGTCGTCACGGTGACGGTCACACAATACTCCACCTCCGGCTGCAGGTAGCCAATCACAGTGTCTTCTTGGTAAGGTAGGTTGAGAGTGAACTGTAAACAGAGCAGACATACCGAGAATTTTCCAATTTCCAATACTTTTACTTCTACAAATCTCTGATCCAAATATTGTACTTTTACTCCACTACAAGTTTTAGTAACTAGTTACTTTGCAGATGATTATGATTATGAATGATTATACTATAAAACATACATTAATCCACTTTAGCCTTATTTCTTACCTTACCTTATTTATCTACAAGCTCAGAGCTTTTAGATCTGCAATTTTCAAACATTTTGTAATTTTACTTTTGGTACTTTAAGTATATTTTGATGCCAATACTTTCGTACCTTTACTCAAGTACATTGTGAATTCCAGACTTTTACTTGTAACAGAGTATTTCTATGTTGCAGTATTGATACTTTTACTTAAAACATCTGAGTACTTTTTTCCACTACTGAGAGACAGACAGGAAACAGGGAGAGAGGGGTGGGGATAGGGCTGTCACAATTATTACATAATCGTCTAATCGCCATTATTTGACATAATCGTGATTATTTTGTCATAATCGTTTACATGTTGAACAATGTTCATATTTTCAAACATTTGCAAAAATAGTGGAAATAGCAGATCTACAAGCTCACAACGCGTCGCATCGTGATGCGTTGTGAGATTGTAGATCGGCTATTTCCACTATCAATGTTCTTTTTTTAAGTATAAAGTTGTCAAATATGTCAGTAATTTCTTTGCATATTAAGGTTATGTGCCATATCTACCATGTGCAACTCCAAAGCCTAAAAGCCAAACAGAAATGTAATTGTCAAAAAACAAAAACACAATTAAATCGTTAATCGCAATTATTTGAGTGATAATTAATCGTCATGTAAAATGTCATATTCGTGACAGCCCTAGATGGGGAGAGACATGCAGGAACAAAGATCGTCGGGAACGGGACTCGAACCTTCGATACGCTGTCAGGCTACATTGGCACACCAAAGGTCTGTTGCACACTGGTTGAGAAACACTGCCTTAAATAACTTGGACATCTTGATATACATAGGTCTTCATACGCTCCATGGCAGTGTTTTGTATCCCAAACTTGCCAGAGATGGGGTACCTTATTGTAATAAACCTTATAATTTTTGTTTGGACTGTCAAGCCTTTAATCATTTGTTTGGACCATCAATCAAATATACTAGCCCTTACCCGTTCAAAGATATGAGCTCCGAAATGATGTGCAGTGTGTGGGTTATGGGATGTGCACTGTGCACACAGTATATGAGGGATGGAAAGTAACTTTAACTGGTGCTTGCATGATAATATGTAGGAGCATCAATGTAAGAAATACCCGTTTCGTTTAATGGCTATAGAGATACTGTGTACCGATCTGCATGATTTTTGGACAACATCTGTATCAGGGCCAAACGCCCCCCCCCCCCCCCCCCCCCCCCCCCCCCCCCCATTCGGAATCAATGGGGGTAAATTTACTCGAATCAAATTTTTGTCTTAGGAATGTGACAAAAACCAAAAAATATTATTGAACTCTACTCTCCATGGCATGAGTAATCAATAGAAAAAAAGTCATTTTGGGGGTGAACTACTCCTTTAATGTCCAATATTGATAGGGACCACTTTCAGGTTGAGAATGGTTCAACTGGCACAATATGAATTGAATTTGAATTGAAAATGTATTTAATTATTGATTTTCTTTTTCTTTCTCCTCTGCATTCCAATTCAATCAATTTGGGGGTCCTTGGCTGATATGAAAAAAATTGAGAGCCACATGATTAACCATAATGGCAGATGAGGCTGTGTTGAGAATTTGAGATGCGGCTCTGTTCATCATCTGCTGTGTTTCTTCGAACACAGCCAGACTTTGTGCTGGTTGTTGTGATGATGATGATGATGGGAAGGTGTGGGCAGAACCACAAGCGCTGTCGAAATGCAAAACAACAAACCCTCTGGAAGGTATAGACGCAGCCGTCTGCCAGCCGACAAGCGCAACCTTCAATATCCTGAAGGGCTTTTATCGAAGCGCCTCGCTGCTGTTGCGTTGTGGTTTTTCAGTTTTGATTTCTTGGTAGGTCTATGCTGCACCAACTGAAAGCACGCAGCCCTGCTCTGAAAGGTTCTGAGAATAAAGTGTGGAGGAAGAAAAAAACAAGTGTGGGGACTCTTAAAAGGTTAAAAGTGTCTTGCTTAAGGGACATTTTGACTCGTATACTGGGCTGGGCCGGTGGGTGGTATATGAAACTCTTCTTAGCTTTTGGGGGAATGTTTTTTGAAAGTGTTTTGACAAAATGTAGGAAACAAAAAAATTAGGGGACCCATAAAAATGTGTTTGTGACCCACAAATGGGTCCCGACCCAGTGTTTGGAAACCATTGATATAAGTTATGTGAAGTCCACGAGATGGACACATTTCGGCAGGTCACCAATTTCACTGTAACACCTCCATGCTGAGGAGAGTCAGATGACAAAGGAAGTGCGGAGGCAGAAATGTGAGTGGCCTATTGTAATTTGTCTTGGGTGTACCTGTGCTCCGTCCCTGGTCCTGCGCACCAGGCAGGTGAGTCCTCTGTAGACCGCCAGGAGCTGCTGGTGTGACTGGCGCCCCATAGGGATGGGAGGACTGAACTGCAGGAGGAGGCAGTTTCCACAACCAGAAACCGACACCTCAGGAGGACCCAGGACAGCTGTGTGGGGTCAGGGGTTAAAGGTCACACAAATAACGAACGATCCACATAGTTATTTCTATTTGGACTGGATATGCATGTGTAGTAATACGTGAAAGCCGATTCTATAGCTTGTTTTTCTGTAAAAGTCAAAAACTACCAGTTGACCACCAGTTGAAAGATTTGAAGGCTGGGTTTGAGAAGATTGCAGAGAAAAATTGCAGTGGTCTGAATCATCCCTGTTGTACGACAACTGATTTTATTTAATTTTTATTTAACCTTTATTTAACCAGTAAAAAAACGAATTGAGACTAGAGTCTCTTTTAGGTGGGTGAACTGGCTAAGAGAATGAGGCAATACATGTTACACAGCTCTGCCAGTAACAACAAATACACGACAATGACAATGACAAACACATCCGTAAAAACAATACCCATTACCTAGGAAGCTCAGAACACAGAATCTAGTCTACAAAGTGACCAATATAAAACTATGAGCAACAACATTGTTATATTATCAAAGCAGGAGCAATGTCTGGGAAGTGTGTGTGTATCCATGCCAATTCTTGTAAAACTCAGTAGTGGGATCAAAAGCAGGTGATTCCACGACCAAAGCCCAGAATAAGCAAGGCTTCTTTCTTTTTTCCAGACTCAGATTTTGTTGGGGGTACGACATAGCATGCATTAGATCTGAGATCGAGAGTTTTGGAATGGTTCAAAAATGTTGAACAAATGTAAGAATGGAGATTGCTGAAAAAAGCTTTGTAAAATATGATGGCGATTGATTAAGTTGCAAGAGATTGAGGTAAGAGAGAGAGAAAAAAAGAGAGCAAGAGAAGGAGAAATTAATCTGGGTAGGGCAAGGTCAAAATTATGACATATTAGGTGACGATTAATTATTGCTCAAATAATTGCGATTAACGATTGAATTGAGTTTCTGTCATTGAACATTGTGAATTTTAATTCTCCTTAAACAAAAGGTGCACTGGAAAGATATGACTTGATTTTAATAATTAAAAATAAGCATTAATAGTGTAAATAGTGTAATTCTTCTGAAAATATATTAACATTTTTAACATGGACATTATTTTGACAATCATGCAAAAAGAAATTGTGATCATCTCAAATAATGGCAATTAGGCGACTAATAATTGTGATGGGCCAAAATCTGGGTGGGTTCTCACTGTCTCTGAGTGGCTGGAACAGAACAGAGTGGCTCCAGTTTGAGGTGTGGCTGGAGGTGAAAGCCTGGACTCCACCTTGATACTCCTCCAACAGCTCCTTGAAGACCGCGGTCACGTTGCACACCTGGCCGGACAGCAGACTCTCACAACCGGCCACTGGCTTCCACTTGCTCCTCCTGGGATGGAGGGATACAGAGAGAGAGAGAGAGAGAGAGAGAGAGAGAGAGAGAGAGAGAGAGAGAGAGGGTGAGAAAAAGAGGTGTATTGTGGTTTTTCAGTTTCGATTTCTTGGTAGTCTATGCTGTACTAACTAGACACACACAGCCCTGCTCTGAAAGGTTCTGAGAGCAAATATCACAAGTGTGGAAAAAACAAGCGTGGGGTCTGTTAGTGCAGTGGTTTTCAACCTTTCAGGCTGCGACCCCTCAAAATAATCATATTTGAACTGGTGACCCCCCACCCTGACAAGCACTTGGAATTGTGGTTGAGGCATTACATTTAGTTTGACTCGGTTCCACAGATAAATATTATGAAAATAGCAAATATATAAGCTCTCAACGTGTGAGGGGCCAGAGAGAGAGAGGGATATTTTGTTTTGGAACAGTGAAGCTGGATTCATGTTTAATTTTATTGGGAGTCTTCCCTATTTGTGTGTACAAGTTATTATTATTTAAATGTATCATATTTGTTTTTTTGTATGACATAGATAGAGAATAGTTTTCTTAAACCCTGTCCTCAAGGTGATGTTTTCATCTAATACTATTTTGAGGGAGTGTGAGTGTGTAGGCTACATGCATGCATGCGTATTTGGGGTAATTCTATGTGTGCATAAATGCATTAGAGCGTATGTGCATGTTTGCTTGCATGGATTAGTGTGTGTACAGTATGTGTGTGTGTGTGTGTGTGTGTGTGTGTGTGTGTGTGTGTGTGTGTGTGTGTGTGTGTGTGTGTGTGTGTGTGTGCGCATGCACACATGCATGCATTATATGTTGTGGCGACTCCGCCACTGGGCAATCAGGAGGAAGGCTAGTCGTCCCGCCGACACCCAGCCTTCCTCCGCCGAGGACCCCTGGACCGCCGGACAGAGCACCCCGGCTATACTGCGGAGGTCTTATGTGTGGCCAGGAGGACCACATTTCGTGTGTGTAGATATTTGTGTCGATTTGTGATGTGTGTGTAGATACTGTATGTGTAGATTTGTGATGTGTGTGTGTAGATATATTTGTAGTTATGTAGATATAACGTATGTAGGTGTGGTATAACTGCAAATGTTTTAATGACTTCCTTTTACTGAAGGTGGTGGTGAGCTTACAGGATATTGTCGCTGTCTGGTCTGGGGTGGAAACCGCGTATGTCCAAAACTGTTACTTTTGAGGAAATGTAAAAAATAACCATGCGTTCCAATGGATCCAATGTAGTAATTATTTAGTCACAAACTCTTGTTAATAATTTTCATTGACATTGATTTCATTTCTCTTAACCACTTGAATTTTAACTTTTTTTTAATAGCACAGTAGGTTGGCAGTTTGTACAACTTTTTGTGTGACTCTGTGAAAAAAATGGGGCATAAAAGTAATATGGTGATACAAGGTTTCTGACTGACAGCAATGATATGACGCCACACCCTATAGCAGTCGGTGCTATAGGGTGATGTGAGCTCCTCACTGACCACAGTTCGATCAAGACACTTCTCTGTATCTTCAAAACTTTGAACCAGGTATTGTATAGTTTATTATCTTGTCATCTTCATCTATACAGTCTATTAATGATTGCTATCAGAATATAACTATTTAACACTTAGTTACCTTTTATTAAGAGTTGTAAATGTCAACGTGTGAAATGTTTAATCAGCTGTATTTAGTAAGCATAGTAACGGTAATGTTATTATCATGCTAAAACCGTGCTTTTCTTTTTTTGAGGCACAATTATTATTATTATAACTGGTATTTATAGCGCTTTGCTAAGTACATTTTACATGTGGGGGCCAGAGGAGAGGAGAGGAGGAAAAAAAGAGAAAATGTTTAACTGATTGATTGATTGATTGAATAGGCTACTTTATTAACAGTTTGAAAAAAGTACAGTTGTACAATAATGCTAAAAGGATAACACAAAAAGCCCTGAGCCCATTTCCTGTGTATTCAATTCATCAAGAGTCAAGACTCTATGCAAGTAGTCATCAATAGTAGCAGTAAAAGTATATTTACAAAAAAGAAAGAAGGGGGTAATTTCTTTTGGTAAGCTAGAGGACTTGTCTAGTCAGGAAGTTTTGAAGGACGGTAGGCTGGCTGTTGGTAGGGTATTCCACATTTTGGTGGCATAGTAGTAGAATTAATTCATCCCCATGTTTGTGCCAAATGAGATCAGACATGTGGGCGTTTCTTACTCTTTTGGAGAGTTAAGACAGGTATGTGGGCCACTGGTCCCTTGAGTATCTTGAAAACCAGGCCCATCGCAAGGGGGTCCACATGCAAGTTGCTGTATTCTACCCTGTCATCCCACCCTCGCATAATGAGCAGGAGTCCTGGGTGTAAGGTAGTCTGGTACGGTAGAGTCGCCGGAAAGAAGGTCGCTGAGATTGTTATTCTTATATTTGTTTTACTGAGAATAAGGTTAGATATAGCTTTAGGATTAAGTATATCTTCACTGAGGTTAAGATTAGGAATAGGGTTTGGTTTTGGCACCATTTTACTGAGGTTAAAGTTAGGAATACGGTTAGGTTTAACCGTTTAGGCATAGTCGATTTTTTTCATGCGACCTGATGGTCGCTTATCTCCCGATTTAGGGAGTCTTACTGGTTTTATTGAATTTGAGGTGCTAGAGTACCATGAGGCGCATTCATATGCATAGTCAAAATTACTTTTGGATGAGCTCCAGCTAGTGTCCTCAGCGCATTCCATCTGATCACATAGTCACACCACATAGTGGACTAGTTATATTGTTAATATTGCATTGGAGTTTTTGTTACAGCGTTACGGTATCTAGTGTTTAAGTGTCGATGGCCAAAGCGCAAAACCTCCTATCTGCAAAAATCACTTTATTGGGAAAATGAAAAAGAAAATGTGTGTTTAATATTAAAACCTATCAACTATTTCTAGTCACATGACATTTTTGGCAAAATGAGGGGCAGAACGATCTTGCAGACAGACTGACCATGTGCAGCATAGCCTATAGTACCCATTTCAAGTGAAATCCAAAAATCATAAAATTTGCAGATAGGAGGTTTTGCGCTTTATGGAGTCTTATTTACCTGAAGGATAATAAGACATGCAGGTAGTCAAGAAATGATTTGATAAAACACAGCATGTGCCTTCATCTTTGTATTTTAGGGTGATGGCGATTCTGACCACAACTGTGAACTATTTGCCCGCCACAACTGAGGATTATGACTACCTGTACATTGACTATGACTATGAGGACATAAGTGATGGCTATTATATAGGCAACCCGGTATTCAAGATCGTGTCCCTCGTCATTTACAGCCTGGTCTTTATGCTCGGTGTGCTGGGGAACGGAGTTGTCATCTGGGTGACGGGCTTCAAAATGAAGAAAACCATCAACACCATTTGGTACCTCAACCTCGCTGTGGCCGACTTCCTCTTCACAGCGCTCTTGCCCCTGAGAATCACAGAAATAGCTCTGGACAGATACTGGCCTTTTAGCAGATTCATGTGCAAACTGAACAGCACCGTTCTTTTCCTGAACATGTATGCCAGCATCTACGTTCTGATGGTCATCAGTGTTGACAGATGTGTGTGTGTGGTGTGGCCAGTGTGGGCCAAGAACCACCGCAGTGTCAGAAAGGCGTCTTGTGTGAGTCTGAGTGTCTGGGTACTGGCCTTGGCTCTCAGCCTCCCGTACTTCATCTTTATGGACAGTCGCCCCTACTCCCCTACTGACGACACCATTATGTGCCGCAACAACTTTGCACTCACCAATTATGGCAACTTTACACAGAGAGAGAAGTTACCGTTGGTGAGGTTTCGTCATGGGGCCATGATCATCACTCGCTTCCTCATGGGATTCGTGGTCCCTGTCACCGTTATCGTCTTCTGCTATTCTGTCATCGTCCACAAGATCAGGAGGAATCGCTCATTGGCCAGCCAATCAGGTCGTCCCTTCAGAATCATTGCAGTTGTCATCACCACATTTTTCCTGTGCTGGGCCCCCTATCACATCTTGCAGATTCTGTCGATGAATCCCGCGGAGGAAGGTGACAGTGAAACTCTGGAACATGTGATCATCATAGCTTTCAGCCTGGCCTATATCAACAGCTGCCTGAACCCGCTGTTGTATGTGTTCATGGGTCATTTCAAGAACACTGTTAGCAGCAGGTCTGTTCTAAAGAAGCTGGAGAAAGCTTTCACTGAAGAGCTGCCTCAGACCAACTCTTCCACAAACTCAGGGATCACCCGTCAAGAGACTTCCTTGTCTGAGACACAGGTTTAGGGTTTTCTTTGAAGTGATTTTGATTTTGATCTTTTTTTTCTCTATACATTCACCAAGCTTGAAACAATGATCCCAAATATAACAAAATAACATGTTGAAGTTAGAGTTTTAAAACCAGTATTGTTTGAAGGTTCTATTTTACATGCTTCTTTAAAAAAAATCTCTGCTATTTCTGTCTGAACTCCTTTATCTTCTTCTCCCTTTCTGAATAACTGCATAAATGATGGGAGCTTATACGCAAACATTATAGTGTATTTACACCTGTAAACCAGTGATGTGATGACAATAAAGTTGATTCTTCAGTGTCTTGTTTCAGGCGTGAGTTTGCAATTGTACACAGTCACAAAACACATTGTTAGTACTAACTAGACCTTACCCGTTCGAATATATGTGCTGCAAAATATGTGCAGAGTGTGGGTTTTGGGGAAAGTAACTGTAACTGCATGGTGCGTGCGTGAGAATATGTGGGAGCATCATAATGTAAGGAGCAGCCCATGGAGGAGTGTATATTTATGATGGATACAAATAATTTAACAGCAAAATTAGGTGAATAGAAGTATGAGGATGTATTTGCTCCACATAAGTTTTCTATACCCGTTGGAAGATGAGACACACATCACCCGTTGCATGCGTGACCCATGGAGAGAGAGAGAGAGAGAGAGAGAGAGAGAGAGAGAGACTGCAACATTCCTAACTGTGAGAGAGGTGTGTGTGGGCCCGGGGCTACAGATCCCATGGCCTGGAGGAACGGACCGTAACCCTGACAACAGGCTGTAGAGCTGTAGAGTGAAGAAACGCTAATAAATCGCTAGAATTTGGGAAAAATGAAATTCGGGCTCCGTCACCGTGTGTATAATGCTAATGACCAATGCCATGTTAAATTTGAGATCAGTCGCTGAAGCGAGTGAATAGATAATGCATTTTGTGCATTTTGTGACCTACTGACTGACTGACTGACTGACTGACTGACCTCTCTCTCTAATTATATGTTAGATAGTCATCCATAGTAAGTAGCCTATACCGGTTCCGTTTTTGACTATCATGCAATTTGCTAAAATGGGGATCCAAATAAACAACAAACAAACAGTACCTGAGACGGAGAGTTTGAACTCTGTAGCGCGTGTCGGCAGGCATGTCAGGAGCAGGCAGCCAGGTGAGCCAGTGTTCCATGTTCAAGGACCTGACGGTCACATTGAGAGGAGCCGGTAGAGAGGCACCCAGTGCTGGAGAGAGAGAGAGAGAGAGAGAGAGAGAGAGAGAGAGAGAGAGAGAGAGAGAGAGAGAGAGAGAGAGAGAGAGAGAGAGAGAGTTTGCAAGTGTGAGAATTGTCCTTGTACATTTTATGCTCATATATGGAGATCCCTGCATGTCTTCAATATTAAGCCCATACTCATACTGTATCTATCTGGGAATGCCCACATATGGACATAATTTGTGTCAGGCTCTGTTGTTTCTCGTCCTTAGGGCGTCTTACTGGTTTAGTTTTTTATTATGTTTTCGTCAGTGCTGAGAAAAGGTAGTCAACACACGTACTGTATTTAGTCATTTAATCAACACTGATAAAAATGCCCTCTAAATCTGTTTTTGTTGTCGGTTTGTTCTCACACACTTTCACGATGTTTCCAAATATGTAAAAAATAGCAGATGTACAAGGTCGCAGCAAGGCATGAAGTGACACATGCACTTTCCCCGGTTTGAATGGGTTGTTAATAAAGTACAGGAAAACCAAGAAATAGTGAGTCCAAAATAATGTCTGCTTACAACTTGTTAATAGAGTTTACCATAGGAAAACCTAGAAATAGTGTCCCCAAAATAATGTGTGCTTACGGGATGATATTGTTGCTGTCAGACAGAAACCTTGTATCTCCATATTTCAACTTTTTATATTTGTTTTCATAAATGAGGGCTTTACTAGTCGACTTCATCATACAGTAGTCACACACAAGTAATGAAAATAGCTGATCTACGAGCTCACAACACGACGCGATGTGACATAGTAATCACTTTAAAATGACAAATTTCCCTAATTGCCCAACTACTATGACAACTGAATAACATCCGCCCAGCATCCATCTACCCACATATAAAACAATAAATTGCACAAGCCCATGGCTCATAACTGTCCTTACAGTTTAAGTATTAAACTTTAAGAGCTCAATAGCAGAAAGCACTCCTGAGTCACCACATGTAGCTTCCTTAAAGGCGACGTCATTGATTAAATCATCATCATCATCATCATCATTATCATCATCCTTATTATTAGTGGCCAAGGCCACGAAGTGGCAAAAGGCCACTCATTGATATTGGACTTCAGCACTATTATTATTATTAGTGGCCAAGGCCACGAAGTGGCAAAAGCCTTGGCCACTCATTGTTATTGGACTTCAGCACTATTATTATTATTAGTGGCCAAGGCCACGAAGTGGCAATGCCTTGGCCACTCATTGTTATTGGACTTCATCTCCTTCTTCCGCCACTTTTTCTCTAGCGGCTAGACCGTGCAGTCGCTTTTTACGAAACTCGGCAGTATGGCAGAGGACTATGCCAAACGGCTAAAACGCGAAGCTCGCAACAATCGGCCAAAGGGTGGCGCTGTAGGAAGCCTTTGAAAAATGCCAACTTTGAACTGGTGTAGCTCATGCCCTGTTTCAGGTACAGCAATGAAACCTGTATACACTTATGCGTCTCCTCATGCCAAACAACTTTTACGCTCTGACTTTTGACCTCTGACCTTTACTTCTCCCACAATTTTGAATTATATGAAAAACAGTAAAAATGTATCTCCTCCTGGGATTTTCGCGTAACGTGCGCGAAACTTTTTTTACATGAACTTTGGACCAATACGGTCTGAAAAGTTAGCCGGATTTTCTTTAAAGCGAAACATTATTTTTTAATAATTCACTCAATGTTGCAGTTTTATGCAAATTATTCTTCTGCCTCTAAATCATACATGCAAAGTGACACGTTCATGGCATTTGGCAAATATGTCGAGGGTTAGTCCAAATATCACTGAAAGCAATCTTACTCGAATTGGCCAAAGGGGGGCGCTATACGAAGCGTTTGAAAACTCAAACTTTAAAGGGGCATAAGTCATGCCTCGTTTCGTTTGAAGACATGCAACTTGCTTACACGCGTGCCTTGACTCAAGCTGAAGACATCTGTGTCTTTGTTAAGTAAGCTCCGCCCTTAGATTTTCCGCCTTTTGGAGCAGTTCGTAAAACACTTAAACCCGCTTTTATTCCGGAACTTTCGCGTCACGTGCACGGAACTTTTTTTACATGAACTTTGGACCAATATCTAAAGATCTGTCAGATCGGATTTTTTAAAAATTGAAACATGCTTTTTTAATAATTCAATCAACATTGCAAGTTTTATGCAAATTATTCTTCTGCCTCTAAAACATACATGCAAAGTAAAATTTTCATGATGAACTACTGTAGAGGGTAAGTCCAAATATCACTGAAACCAAAAAGAATCATATTTGAACTGGGGACCCCCCACCCTGACGTGAGTAGGGTTTTCCCATGATCTGGGCCTTAGGCTAGATGCAGAATAGAGCTGGGACGTTCGCGAACAAATCAAATCTTTTGAACGGCTCTTTGAAGTGAACGTTGGGATCCGGTTCGCGCAGTAGAGAGCCGTTCATTTGGGGGGGAGACCCCCTCCCCCCAATTCAACATCTCCTTGCTACTCCACTGAGTACTGACTGAGTACAGTGAGTGAGTGAGAGAGAGAGAACAAGTGGAGGAGCGAGTTCATTGTTGCCTGCTTGTTTTTTTTGGTGTATTATGAATAACAAAAGTCAAGGTAGCTTAATTTACACACACATTTTATGAAAAGGGTAAATACTAAATTGTGATCTCAACTGTCAGCAGAGGAATGTGGTGCCACCTTGTGGATTCGTGTTTAAACAAATTCTTTTTAAAAATATATAAATATACAAGGAGCCAAATGAGCCAGTCTTTTGAACGGCTCTTTTTAGTTAGCCAGATCGATGGTACTGTCTCACTTCGAAGAGCCATAAATCCCACTTCTAATGCAGAATGGTTAGGCACAGGTGTGTGTGTGTGTGTGTGTGTGTGTGTGTGTGTGTGTGTGTGTGTGTGTGTGTGTGTGTGTGTGTGTGTGTGTGTGTGTGTGTGTGTGTGTGTGTGTGTGTGTGTGCGTGCGTGTGTGCGCGTGCGCGCGTGCGTGCGTGCGTGCGTGCGTGTGAACTGAATCTAACTGATGGCTTAGTTTGGTTTTCAGAAAAACTACATTTCCCAGAATGCAGCAGCTAAGATGGCTGCTTGTTGCAATCAGTTTGATTTGTCAGCACCTGGCCGCAACACAGCTTCTCCGAGTCAGGCAATCCAAATGTTTTTGCTCTTAACCACCGAGCTCTGCTTCACTGTGTAGCTGGCTCTCGAAGGGACTCTTCCCTCGAGCAGTAAGCAAAACTCCACTATGTTCTCCTCTGTCGCACATTTGCTCTGTATTTTGCCACATTGCTAATGGTGGTTCTATCTGTTCCCATTGTAGGCAAATTAGGAGCTGCATCTGAGTCTTGGAAGAGAAATGGCATGTGTTAATGGAAGCAACGGCATACTGTGAAACATATGTTTCGAATGTAACCCCTGTTTGTTAAGTTCTGGAAAGAAGCATATTTTGAGTTAAAAGCCCCGGTTTTGGGAAGAACTTTATTTCATGTTTTAGGGGAACGCCCCATTGAATAAAACAACGCTTATTGCGTTTTCACCTTGAGAACTGTTTCCGTGTGCTGGTTTGGGTTCAGACTTCACAATACTTAAAGGGATATTCCACTTTCAAAAAACTTTTTGTCATTGTATGGTCTAATCAGGCTTGTATGAACACCCTGAACAGTTTTTAATTTTCTTCATTCAGTATTTAGATATTTGATGTAAATGTTTTCTGGCCCAACACGCCCAGGCCCTCTCCCCACACACACACTCATTGTAACTTCAAACTCCATTTAAACCATGATAGATTATTTAAAAACACCCATTATTTTTTCTGGTGACTCATAATACCCTCCTAATACGTGAGCAGGCCGTGTTTTTTCCATAACGTTTTTCATGTATTTTTAATAATTCTTTGGGAAAATGGAAAAAACTAAATACAATAACAATATATAAAAAAATTATGAAAACTGTTATGGAAAAAACACGGCCTGCTCACGTATTAGGAGGGTATTATGAGTCACCAGAAAAAATAATGGGTGTTTTTAATGAATCTATCATGGTTAAAATGGAGTTTGAAGTTACAATGAGTGTGTGTGGGGAGAGGGACTGGGCGTGTCGGGCCAGAAAACATTTTCATCAAATATCTAAATACTGAATGAAGAAAATTAAAAACTGTTCAGGGTGTTCACACAAGCCTGATTAGACCATACAATGACAAAAAGTTTTTTGAAAGTGGAATATCCCTTTAATGTTTAAAAACTTTATTTGAAGACGTTTACTACTTGAATTATTTGAAAACATTGTGATTTAAAAGACATGCCTGAAAATGGCTAGGTTGTTAACCCTCTGTTTTGAAGGTTTACAACCTGATGACCAACTCTTCAACAAAGACAACTAATGAAAAAGTTGGAAAATAAAGATATTGAGTTAAAACCTTGAGGAGTTCTTTGGAACTATTTTATGTCTGTTGCATATAGTCTTTTGCATACATGTTGTGTAGAGGTCAATTTGTGCTTTTACCAATAACTATGCCGATTAGTGTAAAATCGGCAGAGTCTCTGTCATTTATAGTGCCACCAGAAGGCCGAAAACGCATTCTTCAATATTACTCCTTCAGATTTTATCCGATAATCACACAAATGGGCACACAGTATCTCTACAGTGATGTAATCATGACGGATTTGTCCAATATCATATTCTATCTAATTGGCTAACATTGAATTCCAAGGTTTGCAGGATTGCTCCTTTTTGAACAAAATGTCTCAAACGCAGCCTGCTATTTGTGTGAGATTTTGCACGCACATTCCCACTAGGCCAAGGAACAGATGCCACCCTTCTCACATTGGCCTGTTATAGCGCCACCAGCGGGTCAATTTTTGCAAAACCCATTTTTGGAACAAAATGCCTCAAATCCCGCATGCAGCGTCCGATTGCCGTGAAAGGCCAAGGAACACGTGGTACCCTTTTGACTTTGGCCTATTATAGTCACCAATAGGCCAAAAAAAAAAACACCTGACCTGCTGGAGACCTGTTCGGAAGAACACTGCTTCTAGTTTTTCTTTGATTTCTTCTTTGCTTTCCCTTGATGCTTTTTTGCTTTCCTACTTTTTCTACCTTGGCCACTTTATCGCTGCTTGCAGCTATATTTATTATTATTATTCTTCCGCCACTTTTGCTCTAGCGGCTAGACCGTGCAGTCGCTTTTTACGAAACTCGGCAGTATGGCAGAGGACTATGCCAAACGGCTAAAACGCGAAGCTCGCAACAATCGGCCAAAGGGTGGCGCTGTAGGAAGCCTTCGAAAGTGCAAACTTTGAACTGGTGTAGCTCATGCCCTGTTTCAGGTACAGCAATGAAACCTGTATACACTTATGCGTCTCCTCATGCCGAACAACTTTTACGCTCTGACTTTTGACCTCTGACCTTTACCTCTCCCACAATTTTGAATTCTATGAAAAACAGTAAAAATGTATCTCCTCCTGGGATTTTCGCGTAACGTGCGCGAAACTTTTTTTACATGAACTTTGGACCAATACGGTCTGAAAAGTTAGCCGGATTTTCTTTAAAGCGAAACATTATTTTTTAATAATTAACCGTATAATGCAGTTTCATGCAAAATTTTTCTTCTGCCTCTAAATCATACATGCAAAGTGACACGTTCATGGCAGTATGGCAGAGGACTATGCCAAACGGCTAAAACGCAAAGCTCGCAACAATCGGCCAAAGGGTGGCGCTGTAGGAAGCCTTCGAAAGTGCAAACTTTGAACTGGTGTAGCTCATGCCCTGTTTCAGGTACAGCAATGAAACCTGTATACCCTTATGCGTCTCCTCATGCCGAACAACTTTTACGCTCTGACTTTTGACCTCTGACCTTTACCTCTCCCACAATTTTGAATTATATGAAAAACAGTCAAAATCTATCTCCTCCTGGGATTTTCGCGTAACGTGCGCAAAACTTTTTTTACATGAACTTTGGACCAACACGGTCATCGCACAGCGGCCGGATTTTCTTTAAAGCGAAACATTATTTTTTAATAATTCACTCAATGTTGCAGTTTTATGCAAATTATTCTTCTGCCTCTAAATCATACATGCAAAGTGACACGTTCATGGCATTTGGCAAATATGTCGAGGGTTAGTCCAAATATCACTGAAAGCAATCTTACTCCAATTGGCCAAAGGGGGGCGCTATACGAAGCGTTTGAAAACTCAAACTTTAAAGGGGCATAAGTCATGCCTCGTTTTGTTTGAAGACATGCAACTTGCTTACACGCGTGCCTTGACTCAAGCTGAAGACATCTGTGTCTTTGTTAAGTAAGCTCCGCCCTTCGATTTTCCGCCTTTTGGAGCAGTTCGTAAAACACTTAAACCATCTTTTATTCCGGAACTTTCGCGTCACGTGCACAGAACTGTTTTTACATGAACTTTGGACCAATATCTAAAGATCTGTCAGATCGGATTTTTTAAAAATTGAAACATGCTTTTTTAATAATTCTATCAACATTGCAAGTTTTATGCAAATTATTCTTCTGCTTCTAAAACAAACATTTAAAGTAATATTTTCTCACTGTGCAGAGCTGTGCATAGCTCACATGGTAAGGCCTTTGTCTATCATTCCAGAAGTCCCCTGTTCAAGCCTTACCTCATGCATTTAAAATACATTTTACAACATTTTGCCGTGAAAACCCTGGTACTGCAACTGAACATGGCAACCCGACCAAACATGGCAACCTTCTTAAGCAAGGGTATAAATAGTGGTTGAGTTGAGGCCACTCCCCCCCTCTCAGATTGTTTGAAGCCGCATGGTGCTGGTGGTTGCTGCTACATTATGCAGCAGCTGCAGGTCTGTACACTGTTCATTATTCCAACAACTATTCCAATTTCTAACAGTTTCATTCATTATACTTACCCATACTATAATTTGTCTTTTAGATTTACCTCACCTGAACATACCTACCTGATCCACTCGATACACTGGCTGTGTATGATGGAGGAACAATGTGTCACTTGGTAAGCTGACCATGTGCTCTGAAATGTTATGTTGTTTTTGGTTTTGGTATCTAAATGTTAAACGATTTCTTTTGGAATGTAATGCTTGTATGTTAGCTGCAACGTTGATTATTGAATTGATGTATTTTGAGTTTAATGCCAATGCCTAGTTGGGGAGATTAATGGAATTATTTTGTTTCAAGCCTGTAGTGCAGCAGATTATTTGAATTTGTTGTTTTTCTATTCATTTGGCCTTTTTCTTTGATCCAGGCCAGGTTTATTGCCTAGAACTGAATCTGAAAGATGGCGAGCCTGCAGAAAGACTGACACAATCCTGTCTGACCTATGGTTATGGGTAGGAAAAAGCAGCCGCAGTGACACTCATTCCTAGTTTGATTTGATTTTGAAGTAATGACTTTGAGTTTCTTTATAAAGTAATGATGTTTGAGTGCATTCATTTATTCGTTTATTGTTTCAAACCATGCAGGGGAAGCTCAGCCTCACACCTGAAGCCCATCTGACAATCAGCTGACAATCAGTACCAGCTCCCAGATTGCTTCATTGAAGCCAAAGAACGGCAGTGTAAGTGGGTTCATTATTCTGAATTGTGTGGAACGGGCAGATTGAACACCTCTTCTCTAACTTGTGGCTCAACTGTAATTATTCTGAAGCTCACCTCATTTCTCTCTCCCTCCCCCACCTAGGCTGGCTGGGTTCCAACACCCCCCAATTGGAATCCATAGTCTGCTCTGCCCACAGGACGGCAGCCCCATGTGAGCGTCTAAAGTTCCAAGTTTTGACCCCCAGCCGCCTTCCCCTCAACGTTTTTCAATAAAAACAATTTAAGTTTAGTTAAGTCTGACTCTGCTAGCCACTTACAGAAAATAATGCTGCCAAATATTTTGCAATTGCATATCCTTTGTGTAAATAAACTGAAATTCATACTATTGCATGACTATTTCTTTATCATGTTTCACAAGCATCTGGGTCTACAATGCCAGGGGTGTAAAAGTAACTGAGTACATTTACTCAAATACTATCCTTAGTATAATTTTGAGGTATTTTATACTTCACTTGTATAGTCTTACTTCTAGGCTACTCCAGTAAATGCTCATGCGTTGCATTGCATTGTGAGCTTGTAGATCTGCTATTTTCAAAAAAATTCAAGTTGATGCCAATACCTTCGTACTTTTATTCAGTATTACTATTTATCTCTATATATTCATGTTATTCCTGGCACCGCCCCTGTTATCCTGTTCATATCCTGAAAAAGGCGGGGGCTGAAAAAGCTGTCCTGAAAAACATCATTTGATTTCCTGTTGTCCTTGCATTAAAGTGTCAGTAGTTGGGTTCTGGGTTGCCATGTCTGCTTATAATAAGCAATTTGTGTCTCGTTAAGATTTTTATTTATCCAGCCCCCACCATGCAGTTGTACAGTGAAACCCAAAATTCAAAAATGGCAAAAATAAACTTTGCCAAAAATCTAAAAATGAAGAACTCGGGAACGGGAACAAAAGGCAAAACTCAAGAAAAAGGCAAAAATAACAAACACTGCACTAGGCTATGGGGCCCTTGCAACTCTCACTGAGATTTGTTCATCTCGCTCTGCAGCTATAGACAGAAAATCACACAAATCAGTACACAGTATCTCTACAGTGATGTGATCATGACGGATTTGTCCGATATCATATTCTATCTAATTGGCTAAAATTGAATTCCAAGGTTTGCAGGATTGCTCCTTTTTGAACAAATTGTCTCAAACGCAGCCTGCTATGTGTGTGAGATTTTGCACACACATTCCCACTAGGCCAAGGAACAGATGCCACCCTTCTCACATTGGCCTGTTATAGAGTCACCAGTGGGCCAAAAAAAACACCTGACCTGTTCGGAAGAACACTGCTTCTAGTTTCTCTTTGATGTCTTCTTTGCTTTCCCTTGATGCTTTTGCCTTGGCCACTTTATCGCTGCTTGCAGCTATATTTATTATTATTATTCTTCCGCCACTTTTGCTCTAGCGGCTAGACCGTGCAGTCGCTTTTTACGAAACTCGGCAGTATGGCAGAGGACTATGCCAAACGGCTAAAACGCGAAGCTCGCAACAATCGGCCAAAGGGTGGCGCTGTAGGAAGCCTTCGAAAGTGCAAACTTTGAACTGGTGTAGCTCATGCCCTGTTTCAGGTACAGCAATGAAACCTGTATACACTTATGCGTCTCCTCATGCCGAACAACTTTTACGCTCTGACTTTTGACCTCTGACCTTTATTTCTCCCACAATTTTGAATTATATGAAAAACAGTCAAAATCTATCTCCTCCTGGGATTTTCGCGTAACGTGCGCGAAACTTTTTTTACATGAACTTTGGACCAATACGGTCTGAAAACTTAGGCGGATTTTCTTTAAAGCGAAACATTATTTTTTAATAATTACCCGTATAATGCAGTTTCATGCAAATTATTCTTCTGCCTCTAAATCATACATGCAAAGTGACACGTTCATGGCAGTATGGCAGAGGACTATGCCAAACGGCTAAAACGCGAAGCTCGCAACAATCGGCCAAAGGGTGGCGCTGTAGGAAGCCTTCGAAAGTGCAAACTTTGAACTGGTGTAGCTCATGCCCTGTTTCAGGTACAGCAATGAAACCTGTATACACGTATGCGTCTCCTCATGCCGAACAACTTTTACGCTCTGACTTTTGACCTCTGACCTTTACCTCTCCCACAATTTTGAATTATATGAAAAACAGTCAAAATCTATCTCCTCCTGGGATTTTCGCGTAACGTGCGCAAAACTTTTTTTACATGAACTTTGGACCAACACGGTCATCGCACAGCGGCCGGATTTCTTTTAAAGCGAAACATTATGTTTTAATAATTCACTCAATGTTGCTGTTATATGCAAATTATTCTTCTGCCTCTAAATCATACATGCAAAGTGACACGTTCATGGCATTTGGCAAATATGTAGAGGGTTAGTCGAAATATCACTGAAAGCAATCTTACTCCAATTGGCCAAAGGGGGGCGCTAAACGAAGCGTTTGAAAACTCAAACTTTAAAGGGGCATAAGTCATGCCTCGTTTCGTTTAAAGACATGCAACTTGGTTACACGCGTGCCTTGACTCAAGCGGAAGCCATCCGTGTCTTTGTTAAGTAAGCTCCGTCCTTAGATTTTCCGCAATTTTGAGCAGTTTGTAAAACACTTAAACCCGCTTTTATTCCGGAACTTTCGCGTCACGTGCACAGAACTTTTTTTACATGAACTTTGGACCAATATCTAAAGATCTGTCAGATCGGATTTTTAAAAAATTGAAACATGCATTTTTAATAATTCAATAAATATTGCAAGTTGTATGCAAATTATTCTTCTGCCTCTAAAACATACATGCAAAGTAAAATTTTCATGATGAACTACTGTAGAGGGTTAGTCCAAACATCGCTGAAACCAATCTTACCCCAATTGGCCAAAGGGGGGCACTATATCATTTTGAAAGAAGGCGTCAAGTACATTACATGAAACTTTTTCTTCTTTCTTTTCTTTTTTAAAAAAATGACAAGTCCATCATGTGTGGCAGCTGTAGTGTAGTGGTCAGTGCCTGTGCCTGGTATACGGATGGTTGTCAGTTCAAACCCCACATCGGGTTGAGTTGATGTTAATATCCTGGATGCCATGGTATGTGCATATGTCAAACTCTTTAATGTTGACACGTCTGATCTAACTCCAGATCACGTTCATGTTTAAAATGAGCCCCACAACTACTGTAGATTTACATGAAACTTTTTCTTTTTTCTTTTCTTTTTTTTTTAAATGACAGGTCCTAAATGTGTGACTGCCGTAGTGTAGTGGTCAGTGCCTGTGCCTGGTATACGGATGATTGGCAGTTCAAACCCCATGTCGGGTTGAGTTGATGTTAACATCCTGGATGCCCATGGCATGTGCATATGTCAAACTCTTTAATGTTGACACGTCTGATCTAACTCCAGATCAAGTTCATGTTTAAAATGAGCCCTTCTCTACCGGCTGTTTTTTTTCGGTTTTGAGTAAAAGAAAATATGATCACTCGAAAATGTCAGAAATACTCAGATTACATTTACTCAGATTGATTTCACCCCAAGCCTCCAAAATATAAAAAATAAATCAATAAAATCAAGGCACTCAGCCTACATAGAACTTTTTTTTTAAACAAACATGGTTAACAGATCTGTGGCTGCCTAGTGTAGTGGTCAGGGCATATGCCTTTCATGCAGAAGGTCGTTGGATCGAATCCCGCTTGGGGTTTAAATTAGCATAATACCATGACATTTGGTAGACTTTACAGTTTGGTTCCTTGAACAATGTCTGATATGGAGCCTTCCTATAAATGTCCCCCAACCCCCCTTGATGCGTATTTTAATATCCGCCATTACTAAATAATGTATTTTGCATCATAAATCCTGAAACAAGCATTATAATACAAACTGTCATGTCTACACCTATGTTGTGATTTCCAAGGATTGCAATGATATCATGTACCTATAGGCCTATTATAGTCACCACTAGGCCAAAAAAACAAACAAAAAACACCTGACCTGCCGGAGACCTGTTCGGAAGAACACTGCTTCCAGTTTTTCTTTGATTTGTTCTTTGCTTTCCCTTGATGCTTTTTTGCTTTCCTGCTTTTTCTGCCTTGGCCACTTTATCGCTGCTTGCAGCTATATTTATTATTATTATTGGGGATAAAGTGGTTTTTTTTTTTACCAAAAAATAAATCACTTCCATTTTAAATACGTACACATACATGACACACACACACACACACACACACACACACACACACACACACACACACACACACACACACACACACACACACACACACACACACACACACACACACACACACACAGAGAAAAGCACTTCTTTTGAACAAATAAAGAATACAAATCTAACGACTAGTAAACTCTCATATAATTGTAATAATAATAACAACCATTATGATGAGGGTAATAATAATACGGGTAATATTAATAACAACAACAACAATTATGAGTATAATAACAATATAATAATGGTAATAATAATAATAATAATAATACCAATAATACAAATAAAAAAATACCTGTAATCTGTCTATCACATGCCTAACTTTGATTGTGCTCGGATGCACTCTGAAAATAGCAGATTTAGATCAGCTACTGTATTTTCAGCATGCAACCAAGTGAAAAATATGACTAAAACTAAATCAAACTTTGCAGTGGAAATTAACACTGATGTGAAATGCAAGGAGAAAAGCAGTGATCAAACAAGATAAAATAAATATCTCACTGTCTTCATTACCACAGTGTGAACAGAGAAGAGGCAACAGGGACATCCAGGTCATCATCATCATCATTAAGAACCATCCATCCACCCACAGAACCAGGCTTTTCATGGCACCTTATGAAAGCTATGAGAGCTGGTGAGACGAGTGTGTTTTTGACTCAAAACACAACCTATAGATGAGGAGGGGGAGACTGTTGCGAAATGTGTATGAAGGTTAAGTTTCATTTTCCCCACAAGTCCCTCCCTGGGTCCAGAGCTCATGTATATAGCCAAGCGCTCTGTCTCTCTCCCTCACACACACACACACACACACACACACACACACACACACACACACACACACACACTGGGAGACGGCAGGATCAACATGGAATATTTGGTGTATGTTTAATACCTTTGTCTTAATGTGATTTTCTTTGATCGTACTGTATGCTACATTTGATTCTGGCTTGTACAGGTTTAATGTAAAGTTAAGATTTTAAACATGTTGCATGCAAGACTTACTACTGTACCTTTCTATATGACATAAATAATACAGATATACAAGCTTTCATGTGTAACATTAATGTGTTTTTTTTATTGGAGTAGAAAAAATACAAAATTACATATTTAGCTGAACAGTGAAATGTTTGACACCTTTGATCTTGGCATTTCATCTGGTATGTACAGTATAAACATGGTTTTATGGTCTTTCATTAAGAAATAAAGAATACAAGACGGTAAACATGCAGTACAGAATTACGATGATTGTGATTTGTAACAAAAGGAGGTTGTGGCAATAGTACAAAATTAGCTAATACCGAAGTGCAGGTTTATAATGACAGGTGACAGATACTGTCAACATATGAAGAGGTCCATGCTAAAATACCATTCATTTTGGGAGAAGAAATTAATTCAATTTTGTCACTTAATGTCTTTAAATTGCACACAAGCCAGTCTCTGTGTTGTAACTGTAAAGCAAAGACATACCATGTACACCTGTACTGTATTGTGTTTTGAAGTCTTGTGCAAACAAATTGTTTGATAAGACTTGTGGTCCGGGCACCCTAGGCTCCAATGCCAGCCTGACAGTGCGTCGCTGGTTTGAATCCCGTTTCTGACGACATTTGCTGCATGTCACTCCCCACCTCTCTCCCCATTTCCTGTCAGTCTAACTGTCCTATCAATAAAGGCACAAAAGCCCAAATAAATAAGAATTTCAAACGGAGAGCTCTTCATATGTTGAACGACAAGAGGTGAGGAAAATAATCGTAACATGAATATAAACGTAAATTTTACGTAAATGTCATAATGTAAACCAAACATAATATAAAATATGTGGACCTACTGTATGGGTCCAACATAACCTCATAACCTCTGGCATTCATTATAGCCTCCATGATTTGACCAGCAACACATCTTGTTTGTAACTTTATGAAGTTCCACAAACATTACTGTATACATTCAAGCAAGGTCAATTAAGTACAAGTAGAGCCACATGGCCCAAATAGGAGCCTACATTATCTCCTGGTTCCTTAGGGTCGATACATTCAGAGGTTGCATCCAAGGCACCCCTGAATTTCATTGTTATTTATAGAACCTTACATTTACGTCAATGTTACTGTAATACGGTACGTATACATATTTAAATCTTTCCCCCTAAGACACAGTATGTCACGAGGAAAATTTGAGAGAATAGTAGTTTCCATTAGGACAGAGTCCTATATTCTGGGGGGAACATTCACCAAAAATGGCAGATCTACTCATTTTGGCGAGGAGTTTTGGTGGTCCGTCTTACAAAGTATATAGGTTCTAGGTCGTTAAACTGAAGTGATATTGATACATTCCAAATATCACTAATATTATCAAAGCATTCTGTGGCACCCCTAGACTAGCGTCACGGCACCCTAGCTAGGGTGCCACGACGCCCCCTTTAAGAACAAATGCGCTAGAAAGACGCAGGGATTTGCCCCCAATCCAATACTTGATGCCGAGTTCCAAGCAGGGAGGCACTGGATACCATTTTTAAAGTCTTTAGTATGACTTGGTCGTGGATTTAACCCCAACCTCCCAGTCTCAGGTCAAACACTAACCACAAAGACCACTGAGGACACCACTTAACAAATAACACTGTGTTGAAAGATTATTTGAGAAACTTTGCTGCTACAGTTCTTGCCAACACCTACATGTAGATTGTGAAATCTCGAGACACAGTACACATTGGGGAAATGTTTTGTCAGATTTGTACTGTGCTATATTCTATCTCAATAGAATGATAGGATTCAGGTTACAACTTGGCGAAAAGGTTATTAAAATAACAGCATTCAATGATGAAGATGTCACCTTCACCTGGTAAAGTAGTTAATATTTCACTAAGCAAAGGCTCAGTGAAGCAAAGGCTCAAATTGTCATCCTCCAATACAATCATGAGGGGGTTACCCTCATAATATGGGGTAATGGTATACAAAAGGTTTACTACACAGGAGCACGCACAACTGTGAAGTTGAGGGTACACCAACATAAAGAAATATATATATTATATACAGTATATACAGTTTATATTTATATGAATGTATATAATTCATAATAGATCAAATTCATTACATTATTGTGACGTTTTTTATATTTAAAGACACTTGGCATTAGAGGGACTGCAGCCAGAGGCTATGGCTATTTGGGGGTCCTTGGTATGGAATGGTTTTAGAACCTGGGTACTTCTAGAACAACTTGTACGTACCGTATTTTCCGGACTATAAGGCGCACTTAAAAGCCTTTCATTTTCTCAAAAAACTACAGTGCGCCTTATAGTCCAGTGCGCCTTATATATGGATCATTCATTGACATTGACATTCCCTTTAGCACAGCTCAATCTGTTGGATGCATAACACAATGGTAGCGTCTATTATATGCGCCTTATAGTCCGGTGCGCCTTATATATGAAAACATTTAGAAAATAGGACAGTGCGCCTTATAGTCCGGTGCGCCTTATAGTCCGGAAAATACTGTACTTGATGTGTGAATCTGCCTTCTCTTGTGTTTTGATCACTTAGAACGTGGTATCCCTATATCCTGGGCACATTAATTACAAGCCAAAATGTACAGTACCAAAAATGTCAAAAAACGGTCAGAAATGTTCAAAACATTTCGAACAGAGCTTATAGATCTGCTTGACCCGCATGACACCACTGTCAACGCTTTATAAAATTGCGCTTAAATAGTTAAACCATCAGGCGATAATTCTAGTCGAACCCACTGTCAACTAGAATCTTTTGGTTACACTTTTACATAATACTTTTACTAATTTTATGTATATGCCTATCAATGACAACTGCAGCATCCTAAATATATACAGTACAGTATGTATATATTTACCTTTGATAACTGGAAGCTCTTTAAACAGGCATGTGCCATGTATAAAACTTGACATGGTTTATGACCGCCTCTATGGAGGAATTTATAAAACGGAATTAAGCCCGACACAGGCATCAGTACAAGGGACGTCACCATCATCATGCACAAAATTAGACACTGGGTTAACTCATTGAATGCCCTTTTCAAGATGGCCGCCAAGTACCAGGATGCCACGTTCCTAAATTTCTAGTGCACGGATCAATTTTTAGTGCACGGATCGTGCACGCCCATGCACCATATATGCACCATATGTGTAGTACTTTTTAACAGCTTTCAAACAAAAAAATCCGCTTGGAAATCCGTTCAGGCATTCATGAGATAGAAGCCTTCAAAGTCAGACAAAACAAACACTGCCACCTTCCTAAATTTCTAGTGCACGGATCAATTTTTAGTGCACGAATCGTGCACGCCCATGCCTAGATCATGCACCATGTGTAGTACTTTTTAACAGCTTTCAAACAAAAAAATCCGCTTGGAAATCCGTTCAGGCATTCATGAGATACAAGCCTTCAAAGTCAGACAAAACAGCCATTTTTGACATTTTGAAAGATGTGTTTGTTATGGGGCTAAACATGCAATTTCGCAATTGCGATCATGCCTAATACATTTGAGGCATTTTTAGAAATTTTTTTATAAAAAAATTTTTTGAAAAAAGATTTTTTTTTTTTTTTTCAAAATGGCTTCCAACTCGGGAAACTCGGGCTGTGGCAGCCTGGGAGTACTGTAATAACTCGTGAAACTCGTGCCTTGGCAGTCAATGAGTTAATAATACGGCCAATTGTGTAACAGGTCACAGGACCAGAAATGTTTGTTGGAAGGTTCTGTCAAAGAAAGGTAAATCTTTCCTTAAACCTTTCCTTGTACATGCAAGTGTAAACCTTTCCCTGACAAGGAAAAGTACTACCCTTGACAGGTAGTAAATGAAATAAGTGAGAAACTGTATGAAATAACGAAATAATACTGACTCCAACACAAATAAACAACGATCATCTGATCTGGATGCTCTTGCATTGCTAGGAGACCAGATTAATATTGTGGCTGTCGGGCAGAAACCTTGTATCTCCATATTTCCATCTATGGAAATATGGAGATTGGAGATACAAGGTTGTATATGGATCCAAGGTTTCTGCCCAACAGCGAACGATGTGATAGTTAATATTAATGTTGTACTTAATCATGGGCTAAGCATGTGAGCTAACGCCAACCGATTCAGAACGTTAGCAGGACAAACAGTATTGTGAAGCAATCCTGGTCAATTCAAAGCAAAACGCATAACATGCTGTAGCTTCTGTTCTGAAACGTAACGTGGTTATTTCACTTTAAAACACTTGTGTGGTCAATGTAACGTCTACTCACTCAGGCTGAGAGGCTTTAGCTGCCCAACACTACCTGCTGTCTCACAGTGCCTGAGTTCATCCCAACACTGGCAGGCTTGAAGAAGTAACAGCTCCAATAAGCTATAGGGTGTGCCAAATGTAGTTCTAAGAGCGGCCATTTCTTGGGTAAACACAGCCTTACACAGGTGTTCTGATTAGACTATAGCATTAGTTCTATGCAATCAAACAATTGAAACACCTGTGTTTTGACCCAAGAAATGGCCGCTAAGGACTACAATGACGAAGCCGCTGGCACACACTATATGCACAGCAGCCATATTGGTGAGAAGTTGGGTCTTTTCTCACTTTCTTCAAAGGTGTTACCAATGTTACTAATGAAGGCTCTGTTCTATTTCCCTTTAAGAACAAATGCGCTAGAAAGACGCAGGGATTTGCCCCCAATCCAATACTTGATGCCGAGTTCCAAGCAGGGAGGCACTGGATACCATTTTTAAAGTCTTTAGTATGACTTGGTCGTGGATTTAACCCCAACCTCCCAGTCTCAGGTCAAACACTAACCACAAAGACCACTGAGGACACCACTTAACAAATAACACTGTGTTGAAAGATTATTTGAGAAACTTTGCTGCTACAGTTCTTGCCAACACCTACATGTAGATTGTGAAATCTCGAGACACAGTACACATTGGGGAAATGTTTTGTCAGATTTGTACTGTGCTATATTCTATCTCAATAGAATGATAGGATTCAGGTTACAACTTGGCGAAAAGGTTATTAAAATAACAGCATTCAATGATGAAGATGTCACCTTCACCTGGTAAAGTAGTTAATATTTCACTAAGCAAAGGCTCAGTGAAGCAAAGGCTCAAATTGTCATCCTCCAATACAATCATGAGGGGGTTACCCTCATAATATGGGGTAATGGTATACAAAAGGTTTACTACACAGGAGCACGCACAACTGTGAAGTTGAGGGTACACCAACATAAAAAAAATATATATATTATATACAGTATATACAGTTTATATTTATATGAATGTATATAATTCATAATAGATCAAATTCGTTACATTATTGTGAAGTTTTTTTACATTTAAAGACACTTGGCATTAGAGGGACTGCAGCCAGAGGCTATGGCTATTTGGGGGTCCTTGGTATGGAATGGTTTTAGAACCTGGGTACTTCTAGAACAACTTGTACGTACTTGATGTGTGAATCTGCCTTCTCTTGTGTTTTGATCACTTATCCCTATCCTGGGCACATTAATTACAAGCCAAAATGTACAGTACCAAAAATGTCAAAAAACGGTCAGAAATGTTCAAAACATTTCGAACAGAGCTTATAGATCTGCTTGATCCGCATGACACCACTGTCAACGCTTCATAAAATTGAGCTTAAATAGTTAAACCATCAGGCGATAATTCTAGTCGACCCCACTGTCAACTAGAATCTTTTGGTTACATTTTTACATAATACTTTTACTAATTTTATGTATATGCCTATCAATGACAACTGCAGCATCCAAAATATATACAGTACAGTATGTATATATTTACCTTTGATAACTGGAAGCTCTTTAAACAGGCATGCGCCATGTATAAAACTTGACATGGTTTATGACCGCCTCCTACGGAATTAAGCCCAACACGGGCATCAGTACAAGGGCCGTCACCATCATCATGCACACAATTAGACACTGGGTTAATAATACGGCCAATTGTGTAACAGGTCACAGGACCAGAAATGTTGTGTGGAAGGTTCTGTCAAAGAAAGGTAAATCTCTCCTTAAACCTTTCCTTGTACATGCAAGGGTAAACCTTTCCCTGATAAGTAAAAGTACTACCCTTGACAGGTAGTAAACGACAGTGAAATAACTAAGTGAGAAACTGTATAAAATAACAAAATAATACTGACTCCAACACAAATAAACAACGATCATCTGATCTGGATGCTCTTGCATTGCTAGGAGACCAGATTAATATTGTGGCTGTCGGGCAGACACCTTGTGTCTCCATATTTCCATATATGGAGATACAAGGTTGTATATGGATCCAAGGTTTCTGCCCAACAGCGAACGATGTGATAGTTAATATTAATGTTGTACTTAATCATGGGCTAAGCATGTGAGCTAACGCCAACCGATTCAGAACGTTAGCAGGACAAACAGTATTGTGAAGCAATCCTGCTCAATTCAAAGCAAAACGCATAACATGCTGTAGCTTCTGTTCTGAAACGTAACGTGGTTATTTCACTTTAAAACACTTGTGTGGTCAATGTAACGTCTACTCACTCAGGCTGAGAGGCTTTAGCTGCCCAACACTACCTGCTGTCTCACAGTGCCTGAGTTCATCCCAACACTGGCAGGCTTGAAGTAGTAACAGCTCCAATAAGCTATATGCACAGCAGCCATATTGGAGAGAAGTTGGGTCTTTTCTCACTTTCTTCAAAGGTGAAACCAATGTTACTAATGATAGTCGGGGACCCAGTCCCCAAAATGGGAGGGGACCTGTGATTTTCTGCCGTACTTTTTATTTCTGTTTTATCTATTAGTTTGGTCACTAAGGTCCACAGAATGAGAGGCCTGCTCTGCCGGAAACATCGCGAAAAAAAGTTATGGCCATTTGTATATTCACTGTCCCATTGACTCCACTAGAAATATTAAAAGAATAAAAAACATCTGCTTTAATTAGCATGTGAGGGGTCAAATTAGGGGTTCTTCATGATACTGAATCCATTGCAAGCATTTGTTTTGCATAAAAAACATTGCTTGGGTTACTTTTCGGCAGCCCAAAACTGTGAAAAGTGGAAAAAAAGTGATGACTCATCACTTTTGACTGTTTTGGGGGGTTGATATCTTGCCCAAGGAATGTTTTTCATGCTAAACAAATGCTTGCAATGGATTCAGAATCACGAAGAATCCCTAATTTGACCCCTCACATGCTAATTAAAGCAGACTTTTTTTTCTTTTTTTAATATTTCTAGTGGAGTCAATGGGACAGTGAATATACAAATGGCCATAACTTTTTTTCGCGATGTTTCCGGCAGAGCAGGCCTCTCATTCTGTGGACCTTAACTCATACCTCGCGATCCCCGTAGAGACCGTAGATTTCCCGCTGTACCGCGCTGCCATGCCCGTAGAGCCCGCAAAGTTTAATTAGCTTTAATTATTATGAAAGGATTAAAAGTATTAGCGCAGATTTTCGCTGATTCTGGCTCTTTAGGCCCGCCCCCCTAACTGTATCCGGTCATTTCCGGTCTGGACCGGATCCAGCTTTCCGTATCCAGTCTGAGCCTGGGCCATAGTCCCGCCTCCATTGGTTTACTGTGTAACAGAAGTGGAAGCTACTGGGCGATGGAACGCTCGTTTTTCAATCGGACTTTTGCGTTTGGAAACTTTGATCCAGTCTCTACACGCCTGGATTATGATCCCCGCACATATCGTGCGTTTTGTGCGCGAACGTGTCCACGTGTTACCATAGCGCACAGTTGGCTTTTTTCAATGCTTTTTCATGTAAACACTGGCTGATAAGCAGAGATACAGCGTGGCAACGGATATGTCTTTTTCAATGGGGTTTTTTGTATTCGAAAGCTTGTCACCGAGTCTACACGTCTACTAGACGAGTCGCGCACAGATTGTGCACGATGCGTGCGCGTGCCCACGTTAAAAGGTAAGGACAATTTGGCAGCTGCTTACTACAGCTATGTTTAAAATGGCAGAGAAAAAGTTAATGACCAACCTAATAGATAAAACTGAAATAAAAAGTACGGCAGAAAATCACAGGTACCCCTCTTTTCTTTGAGCTTTTGGCCATGTGGGTCCTCGGCTCTGTTCTATTTCATGTAGCACAGTGATTCTCAAACCTTTTATTTCAAGGAAGCCTATAACTCTGAGAGTGTACAAATGGAACCAAATGGACCCATAAGGTTCCATTGTGTTCCATTTGTACACTCTCTGAGTTACACACCTTTTAAGGGGTCATTTGGAACTCCCAAGGAACCATGAAGCCCCTGATACACGTAGCAATCTTTTCATCAATATCAACCAGCAACGCCCAGAGGCGTCAATTGGGTATGGCCATTGGCAGCATCATTGGATTAATCTTTTTGTGCCTTCACACGTGCAAGACACCAGTCATGTTGCCATACCTTATCAACAGGCATGAATTTATTTTAGGAAGTACATTTGATTTTTCCCCCTTTAGCCAAGGTATGGCAACTAGCTGCCATACCTAGCCATATCCAATTGACGCTTCTGGCCATTGCTGGTTGATATTGATGAAAAGATTGCTACATATCAGGGGCTTGAGGGTCCACTGCCCTGGACCACACTTTGAGACCCACTGGTGTAGAAGAGTGTTTGTGAGCCAACATGCACAATATCAGCACCCTGACTGACTCTGTTTGACCAGAATGGAACAGCAGCCTTCCTTAGTATCACTGGTAAAACCTGTGAAGGAAGTGAGAAGAGACCCAACTTCTCTCCAAAATGGCTGCTGTGCACATAGCCTATCGATACGATGTGCGGAAAAAGGTAAGAATCAAGCATAGTGGCAAATATTCACCGGTGTCGTCAGTTCCGGCACCCGGGAATGTGCAACATAATCTCGGGGCCACAGTATATAGCGGAGGGAGAGGTTCCAAATGGGGCTGAAGAAGTAACATCATCCTAACGCTTCATGTAACCACAACATTCCTCATCCTCCTCCTCTTCCTCGTTAGCGGCCACCGTTTCCATGGCGACCTCCTCCTGTGAGGGCAGGAGGAGGAGGGGAGTGGAGGAGGCGTCGCCCAGGACCTTCTCCTCTCCGTCGGAGGGAGGCGGAGGAGGCGTGCCACAACTGACCTCCTCCTGCTCGTGTCCGCCGAACGTCAGTGACCACAGGTTGACGACCTGACCGCTGTCTTTCTTAGCCACGTCATCCGCCTTCGTCCTCGCAACCCCCGCGGCCAAAGCATCCAAACCTTCCGCGCGAGGCCGGAGCGTCATCTCGTACGCCTCCGATGATCCCTGCGGGTTTGTTTCCGGCAGGGGAGCGGTACTTGTGAGTTGCGGTTGGAGCGGCGGTGGCGTGGGACGGAGGTGAGAGGAGTGGAGGTCACGTACACCATTGGTCCCCTCGAGCAGAGGCACGGCGTGTTGGTCTGAACCCACAGGCTCAAACGATGTAGACGACCGACCTGTCGTTGAGGATGAGGATGATGAGGAGCTGGGGGAGGGAGAGAGGGGCCCGGGACGTGATGAGTAACCGTCTCCTCCGCTCCCCGACGGGCTCCCCTGCTCCGTTTCTCCTTCATCATTGTATCCTTCCTCTGACTGTCTGTTGTTGTTCCCTTTACCACCTGTAGAGGGCGACGCTGACTCAACAAAGACCAAGGATATGAGACCATCTAAAACTAATTGCTTCTCCTTTGGATGGAATTGCTCCTCTTTTGGATTGTTGGTGATGTCCATCTGAGAGAGAGAGAGAGGGGGAGAGAGAGAGAGAGAGAAAGAGAGAGAGAGAGAGAGAGAGAGAGAGAGGAAAAGTAGAGGGTGTACAGATGGTTACAGGAGATGAATCAGCTTTTACTTATAGTTCCATAGTTACATTATTAAATATGCATTTTTAAACTGTATATATCTACCCATTCTAATAATATTCTAAGATGGAAGAGACAGATAAGGTGTGAGAGAGGAGAGCGACTCGAGTCAGCGAAAGAACAATGAGAAAGCGTTATTAGAGAATAGATATATTACAGTACATGTCACAGAGCAATAACGCAATGTCAGATGTCAATCCGACACGGTCTTATCTGTTAACCATCAACAACCACTCATTCCTCTAGTCTACAAAACCTCAGCTATTCACTTTATTACTGTGAATAGCTGAGGTGTTTCACACTCGTCTATCTGAGAGGGGGAAAGCCCCCTCTCGTGGTTCATCTTCCCTCTGTGGTTTGACTTTAACCATTTCAAAACAATGGAACATGCAACGTCACCTGACTCTAATAGCAGCGCGGTCGGCTCTCAGTCGCATGAGAAAACACACAACATACGCCAAGCGCGGAGTTCACCAACGGCATCAATACACATACATTACATTAAGGGCCGTATTTCAGTCATGCTCTAATAGGGGACAATACCGAAGGTTATGAGTCAACATTTCAAAGCTTGAGATGTTGCTGAAGGATGGAAAACAAACCCGCTGATGGCCGCTGAGACGCAGGGAAAACCTCACATACGTTAAAAATGTAATTTCCGATGAGTGACATTTCGTGACTTGTCGCTGTTATCCTCGGCCTACTGTCAGTGATTGCCAAACGGTGTGCCGAGGAACATTGGTGTGCCATGAGTCAAGTTCAGTACCGTGTGCACGTTAACTACTATTTTTGTTATTATTATTTTTTAAAAGATTTGTTTTTGGGGCTTTTATGCCTTTATTGGATAGGACAGTAGACTGACAGGAAATGGGGGAGGAGATGGGGAGCGACACGCTGCAATGGTCGTCCGGATTGGGAATCGACCTGGCGACGCCATGCCTATGTGGCAATGCCTAAGTGGTAAAATTGTAAAGTACCTATACAATAATGAGTACCTGAGACGAATAACAGTATAAGTCCATATTTGAATTTTTTTGAATAAATATATATTTTTGGATTTACCAGACCGTAAGCCACAAACTAGTCATTTTTAATCTGTTAAATTGTTAATGCAATCCCCCCTCATTTCGTTTAATTGTCGGTTTTAATGTTATCTGCTCCCTTTGTCTGCTGAATATTGCTTGTACGGACTTAGACTGTTGTTCCACAAACTGCTGGAGATATACTGTTTTTCCACTTTCCATAAGTATTATGTCTTATAATTCCTAATATATGAGTGAAGTAAAAAAATCTAATTCAACTAAATGTGAGGGTACATGAGAGGAGTACATTAAGACTTTAAGCGATCAAAAACCTCTAGTTTGTGGTTTACAGTCTGGTAAATCAAAAAAATATCTTTATCCAAAATTTTAAAATACAGACTGTTATTCGTCTCAGGTACTCATAATAATGAGGTACCTAATGACCTCTACCCTCTGACCCGTGGACACACAGTGAACAAGGCCGACATCACCAGTACTCACCAGGACGCTTGGTAGCACCGTCTTCAGGCAGAGAAACCCGGCTGACCACGGGAGAAACAAACCCACCGCCATCACCGCAGAAACAAACACCGCCAGCGCACACAGCAGCGCCACAATCTTTATATCTGTGGAGAGAGAGAGGCCCATAATATTAAATACACATAACTATCCATCCATATTCAAGACCAGGTTAAGTGGAGTCTTTGTGATACAATTTACAATTTAGGCATTTAGCAGACGCTTTTAATCCAAAGCGACTTACAATAAGCAGGTAATACATCATACATAATAAGCAAGATAATGTGTCAGACAGTACACCAGTAAGACTCCCTAATCGGGAGATAAGCGACCGTTGGTCGCTTATCTCCACAAATAGGACAAAAGTTTGTTTTACCAATTATCAAGACATACGGGCAGTTGACAGTTTGCCATGGTTACTCATTGAAGTTGAATCTCCATATATGGAGATAACCTACGCATCACACTAAGTCTGACCTCACCAGCCCATATTTGGGCATGAGCAACTTATGTCTCCATATATGGAGATATGATGACATCACACAGTCCTCAGCCGATGATGTGGCGTGATGTCATACAATACACAAACGAGCCCTACAGTATAAAGGGGCAATTCTTGCCAGGAAAGAAGCATTTCTTCGACTCAGACCTTATCGCCAGGGTTGGCTTATAGCAGCTGTCGGTAGATAATGCCGGTCTTATATACTCATTGAAGTTGAATCTCCATATATGGAGATAACCTACGCATCACACTAAGTCTGACCTCACCAGCCCATATTTGGGCATGAGCAACTTATGTCTCCATATATGGAGATATGATGACATCACACAGTCCTCAGCCGATGATGTGGCGTGATGTCATACAATATGGTTGCTAAGGTGGTTGCTAACGTACACTAACAGACCAGCAACAACAGACTGTTGCCACAGCAACGTACACAAAGGTTTGTGTACACATGTGGTGTGATGTCATACTGATGCGGAGATATGAGCAGGGCAAAGGTGTGACGTGTGACGTGTGACCGACCGACCGACCGACCGACCGACCGACCGACCGACCGACGGCCGGTGGAGGTTTTGATACTAAACTGCGACCTTACGGTCGCAATCAACAGCAATACAACAAATGCATAGGAATATCGAGCTAGAAAAAAACAATAACATAGGTAGACCACGCACCTAAAGCAGTAAAAAAAAAAAAACTACCTTAAAACCTACAGTAAATAGATAGCAAAATAAAGAGCAAAATATATAAAGACCAAGTGAGTTAAAAAAGCACTGTTTTTACTTCAGCTCTTCAAAAATAGCAAACCTACAAGGCTGGGTGATATGGACAAAATCTAATATCATGATATGTTTTGACCGAATGCTACCTCGATATTGATATTATGATGATAATAACAATAGTATTTTGGGGATGTATATTGGTGTAGTTTACAAGAGCACGCATTTTCATGTTGTTTATTCCCCCCATTTCTTTTCAGGGCCTATAGCAAATCATAAGGCGCAATAATGAGCTAAAAAAAAACATATCTACAAGTTAACGTACCATGCCGCCACATGTTGCTAGCTTGTAGATCTATTATTTTTGTCACGTGACGTCCGGTATGCATTAGAGCCATACGTATTTCACGTAATGTTAGATGATCTCCGCCCATGTGCACGCACACGCCCATGTGCACACATGCATGTGCGTCGCTTCTCGCCTTTAGGGCGTCTTACTGGTTATTATTATTATTATTATTATTATTGTGGGCTCGCCTGAAATGCGAGAACCCTAAGTTATCTTCATTATTTATATACCGAGTTCCGTCGCAGACAGTACAAAGGCTGGGCCCTCAGCCAATGAGGTGCAATTGAGTTGCAGAAAAACATCTGGGAGTGGTGGTAGCTGGAGTATTGGTTGAGCTTCACATGACAGTTAGCACGCTGCAGAATATAGTCACGTTGGCAACCATACTTGCAATTGAGGTGCCAAGGCCCTAGTCAAAAAATCCTATAGGATCTTCGAAATTTCCAATATAATCCTATAGGATTTTGAAAATCCTACAGGATCATATTGGTTTTTCACAAATTTCCAATACAGTCCTATAGGATTCTATCGGTACTTTAGAAAATCCAATAGGATTTTGCAAATTTCCAATAGGATCCTATTGGGTTATATCTAACTTTGGAAAGTCCAATAGGATCCTATTGGAACTTTGCAAAATCCTATTGGATTTTGTAAAGTTCCAATAGGATCCTATTGGGTTATATCTAACTCTGTAAAGTCCAATAGGATCCTATTGGAACTTTGCAAAATCCAATTGGATTTTGTAAAGTTCCAATAGGATCCTATTGGGTTATATCTAACTTTGGAAAGTCCAATAGGATCCTATTGGAACTTTGCAAAATCCAATTAGATTTTGTAAAGTTCCAATAGGATCCTATTGGGTTATATCTAACTTTGGAAAGTCCAATAGGATCCTATTGGAACTTTGCAAAATCCAATTGGATTTTGTAAAGTTCTTTTGTAAAGTTCCAATGATGATGTAGGATTTCTGATAGAAAAATCCTTTAGAAAATCCCATTAAGAATCCTATAAGAATCCTTTACAGTTTTGGAACAGATCCTATTGGATATTTTCTTATAGGATAATAATCCTATAAGAAAAAATCCAATAGGATTTGTGTAGGGGAAATCCTATTGGATCCTATAAAATGTCAAATAGGACCAAAAACCCATCCTTACTAGCAGGAGCTGTGGCGCAGAGGATCAGGGCAGGATTCAAGCACCGGAGGTCGTAAGTTCGAATCTCACTCAAGATGTCAATGATAATGTCAAATCTAATACTGTATGTCTTAACACTGATAGCCTGATAAATCAGTCTGCACAGCACCACCCCCTGTTGGTGGGTGGCAGCCAGGCAAGGCACCTGAGGCATTACAGCACCATAAAGATGTACAATGCCTCGCCAAAATATCCTTTAGGATTCTGATAAAGAATCCTTTACAGTTTTGGAACAGATCCTATTGGATATTTTCTTATAGGATTATCCTATAAGAAAATATCCAATAGGATCTGTTCCAAAACTGTAAAGGATTCTTCTAGGATTCTTAATGGGATTTTCTAAAGGATTTTCTAATCCTATAAGACAATATCCTATAGGATCTGTTCCAAAACTGTAAAGGATTCTTATAGGATTCTTAATGGGATTTTCTAAAGGATTTTATAATCCTATAAGACAATATCCTATAGGATTTTCTAAAGGATTTTTTCTATCGGAATCCTAAAGGATTTTTTGACTAGGGGGAGCCAAAGGGTAGATCCTTGTGCCTATACATGGTGTTACATGCGAGCCCACACTGTTTCGTAGGAACAGTATTTCTAGTTATACTAGTTGTTATTAAACACCCACCCCTTGCTGCAGGCAGGTCAGTGATGAAGGCACACACAGGCTGGCTGAAGTTGGACTCTCTCTGCAGATCTTTGGCATAGAAACTGACAGACACACAGTGTCTGCCTGGAACCAGGGCCTTCAGAATGCGACGCTTCAGACCTTCCTGCAAGAACTGAAAAGACACAAAACACTTGAGGTTTAGGTTTCCGGAAAGACATAACAATACTTTTACAATAAATATAATACACAGATAGATATACAGTACGCTGCTCTCCCTCTGCCAACCTAGGGAGAGCCCAGAACTGAACTCATGCTTCCTTCAACGCATGAGGCTATATTAAAGCTGTAATTCAGAACGTGTTTGTTTCTTTATAAAGCTTTATTTTATTGATTTATTTGTTTAACCTGGGCCCTATTTTGAATCCTTGGGAGCATAAATTAAGTTTTGATTGAACATTTTATTAGACAAAAATGGAGAACAGTACAAGAATGGTCAATACACAGAAGAATTTAGTACAGTACAAGTACACTTAAACACCCTGCCTAAAAGGAACATCCCAAATAAGTCCTTTTACGATCTTTTTTACATTGGAAGTCCTTGGTATTCAATTCATGAACACAACAAATAGCAAGCAAAGAAAACATTCAATATTATCGCAGTTACAAAAAAAACACTATATGTACAGGATAGGGGAAACAAGGGGGTGAGAATTACGTAATCAACGTGTCAGGTGCCCCATAACCTAGCGAACAGCGCCATCCAGAGTAAAATAAATAAGCAACTCATGCAACTTGTCAGTGGCAGACTGGGAATAACTTGTGCAACTCGTTTGACGGCATTAAATTAGGTTAGAATCCGTCGATAACAGGATATAGAACGAGTGCTGTCTCATGTCATCCAAGGTGTTGTGACTTCTCTCTACTGGAGCCTCGACTACAAAAGCATCCAATTACCGAGGTGGTCATTTCTCGTGTTGTGGGTCAGATGGTGGCCTCTCTGCTGTGATGGGTTGTGTGATACCAGCTGAAACAACTCGCTCCACAGATAACTTAATATGATTTTATGTGTCACGCTAGATGTGTACAGGCAAACGCATCAAAATCCGTTGTCGCGTCAAAATCCTCATTTTCTAGACATTTATTCGCGTCGCCAAAACGCCAATGTGTAAAGACCCTTACAGTTGCAATTCTCTCTCTCTCGTAGTTAGTGGCCATAAAACATACAGCTTTAAATAACATGCAATAATTTTATGACATGGTAACTCAGGAATGGGAATGCTGGACTGCTTGGTGTGTGTGTGTGTGTGTGTGTGTGTGTGTGTGTGTGTGTGTGTGTGTGTGTGTGTGTGTGTGTGTGTGTGTGTGTGTGTGTGTGTGTGTGTGTGTGTTACCGTCGCTGGTTCTGGGCTGCTGTTCTGGAACCTTCTTAGATGGTAATGTAGGGTCTGGTAGATGCTCCGGAGGCGTTCCTCTGGAGGCTGCAGATCCACACATAAAGACCCAGGCCCACAGGCAGCCACCGTCAGCAGTGGCTGCTCCATCTCCGCTGGAACAAACGCCAAGGAAACATAACTATTTTATTCATATCTGTATCCTACCCCCATGAGTTTAAAATCCTCTAAACAGGCATGTGCTTTTTTTTTTGTTGCAAACTGCTAATCAAGTATTCAATCAATCGAAATGGATATTGGAACGTAACACGTTGTGAGCTCGTACACAAAGGTAGGCAGTTTGGATGACATCAATCGATCAATCACTTAAGCCCTATTCTGTACTTGTTGTGTAAAAATAGCAGAACTACAAGCTCACAACGCATTGCACAGCAAAGGTTAATAGATCTGCTATTTTGGAAAATCTTTGGACAAGATTTCTGATAAGTGACATGCCCAAAATAGGCAAAGCAAGGTTGAAAGTGGTTTATTACACCAAATGCAATGACACTTTGGTAGACGTATGAGTTGTATAAATCAGTCTTAAAGGACAACTCCTCCCTAAATCACTTCTAGGCCCATTTTCCTACTTATATTGATCCAAAATTACTGTCCATGGGGTCTATTAGGCACAATGCTCCTGTTTTCCAGTTTGTCCAGCAGAACCCAGCAGCTGTCATAGCATAGTGGAGCCTGTACGCCTATCGCTTTTACAGTATCTGTTGTGGTCAAAAGTGATTTTCTTTTTCATGAACGTGTCATTACAAACACATCCATGCCTTGGTTGTCCCACACAAGCCACCACAATCTCATAAATAATGTTTTGGGGTGAGCATTTGGCACAACTGCTAATCAAAGTGACTGTGCTGGCCAATCACAGAGCTTCTTTTCCGGGACTTGGCAAAACACATAAAAGCCTAACATCTGTTTAGCAGAGTGTGATGGCTTGTGTGGGACAACGATGGCATGGATGTGTTTGTGATGACAACTACTAACACATTCACATTCATGAAAAATAAAATGACTTTTGACCACAACAAATAGTGTAAAAGCGTCGGGATCGGGACTCGAACCTGTGGCGCTCTGTCAGGCTACTGTATATTGAGCCCAGGTGCCCGGACCGCTAGGCCAGCAGCCCGGGTTAATCAAAATTATTTGAGATAATCACAATTATTATGCATTAATAGTCATAATCGTTTCCATGTTGAAACATGATCATAATATATTGTCAAACATAGCATTGTAGATCATGTAATCGGAAGTTATTTGTATGGCAATTAAGAGCCTAAATGTTGTAATCGTGGCAGCCCTAGGCATGTGTACTGTCTGCTGCTGTCAGGGGCGTCACACCAAATTCTGGGCCCTGGGTACAAGGATTCACTGCGGGCCCCCCATGAATGTTAACTATTGAAAAATAGCAGATATACAAGCTCACAGCGCGGCACCGAGTGCCGCGCTGCGAGCTTGTAGATCTGCTATTTTTGAAAAATCGTGAAAATGTGTGCCAAGAAACCTATGTTTCCATGTCAGTGGTGCTCAAACTTTTTCATGTGAAGGACCCCCCCATCTCAAAATATTTAGTTCCAGGGACCCCCCAGAAGCAAAATTTGAGTTACAAATGTTCACTTAAAAAATGCACATATTCAAAGATTTGCGCACATTTTCACGTCTTTTCAAAAATAGCAGATCTACAAGCTCGCAGCGCGGCACTCGGTGCCGCGCTGTGAGCTTGTATATCTGCTATTTTTCAATAGCTAAAGTTACTAGGGCCCCTCCACCTTGGGCCCTAGTAACTCAGTCCCACTTTCCTACCCCTTGTGACGCCCCTGGCTGCTGTTGAAGGTGCGTCTATTGATACTTACTTTCTTTGAGGGGAATAAAGCCGCCGTGCTGGAGTGGTTCTGAGACATTGGAGCCTAGGACGGCTCGGACCTGTGTGTAATACACCAGCCTGGGGTTGGGGAAATGCTCTGTCAGGTTACAGAGCAGTGGGCTCTGCACGCTGCCACAGACCAACACCCATCCGCCCGGCTCCCTAGAATACAAAAGAATAGAATTAGGTAATAGAACCAGAGTTCATTTGTCTGAATAAAACTATGATGACCAAACACTAAATAAAAGCGAAGCTATGATGACTGAAACCAAGACTAAATAAATAAATAAACTCGACTAAAATGTCAGGGAGGGACTTGGGCAAGAAATCAACTAGATACTGTTCGATATTTAGTTGACTAAAACCAAACTAAAACCTTTCAGATGACTAAAATATGACTAAAACTAAATCAACACACACAGTGAGTCAAGCAGTATTCAGGACTCACACGGTAGCTAGTAGCTACAGATATCAGCCAGAAAGATCTCTTGTGGTGTTTAATGTGTGTTTGTTTACTAGAGTGTTAGTGTGTGTGTGCGTGTGTGTGTGTGTGTGTGTGTGTGTGTGTGTGTGTGTGTGTGTGTGTGTGTGTGAGTTGCTGTGATGACTCACTAAACCCCAAACCAGTTGATCTGACACAATGGATAAATGACGTACAGTAGAGAGGTGTCTCCCTGGCCGCCCTGCCTTCAGCAGCACACAATCCAGCAGTGTTCATTTTGACAGCAAATTTTGATTTAGTTTGGAGCTCGCAGATCTGCTATTTTCAGTCGAGATGCTCCGATTGCGATTTTTGGGGCTGATACCGATCAACTGGAATCAGTATCTGCTGATACCGATATTCCCGGTCACATAAATTCTTCTATTTATTGTGTTACTGTAGCAGCATTTATATATTTAATGATTGTTCTTACAAAACACTGACATTGAATATTAAGTATGAACAATAGGAGATTGCAGGCTGAGGTCCTTTAGTATCCAATTCAACTTGTAGGAGTTGAAGCTGAGGTTACATTCAGTCCCACAGATAAATATTGTGAAAATAGCTGATCTAGCTTGTAGATAGGCAAAGCCGATACCGGTCAAAGCCGATAAGAGGCATTATCGGCCGATCGCCGATTACTCACCGATCAATCGGCACATCTCTAATTTGTGCAAGAGTGCACCACCCGAGTGCAACCAAACATAAATGACGTTTTCTTTTAGTTCTACTGGATCTCTCATCCACTAGTCCCTCGGTAACATTTTAGTATAGTTATTATTGTTTGACGAAATATTTAGTTTTAGTCATCATAGCATAGTTTTTATTAGGTTTTCATCAGTGAGAAAAGGTAGTCTACGATTTCGACGACAATATTAACACCGCAATCCACTTGGAATTCCTATTTTGTGCAATCCCCAGATTTGACAAGAATAGCCCATCAGTTATTTTCAATGTATTGTGAGGTATTACAGGGCTGGATCATTAACCCCGGGCGGGCATGTCTAATAGGTGAAATGCGGATGAAATTGGCGATAAAACTATCTATGAGCCAGGGGTTGACACTAAGGTTTCAGAGGTGCTTGCCCGTCAGGCAAGTACAGGTCAAATACTGTATATCTATATCGTCGTTGTCGGGTGGAAACCTTGTATGTCCAAAACCGTTTGTTTTGCATTTATCATTTTAAAAATGATTTAAACTAGTGAAAACAGCCGATCTACAAGCACACAAAGCCTCGCGGGTGCGAGGCGTTGTGTGCTTGTAGATCTGCTGTTTTCACTACTTGTGTGCGACGGCCTTGTATGATGAAGCAGGGCTTTACTTTGCGAAAGAAGGTACACATTTGAAACTTGGAGATACAAGGTTTCCACCCGACAACGACGATATACATGTGGTTCATCGCATGAAAACGTTTTGAGAACCACTGCTGTAGGGGAAAAGTTTAAACGCACTCTGTACAGAGGTGTCAAAGAGAAGTTGCAGTTGGCTTTTGAGGTTTCCTCTCCGTTGCGTACAATTGGGTCATCCTGCACAATCTGACTGCACTTGTGGAAGGTGTTCTTTTTGGTCAGGTTACAAAAGGTTGATAATGGATTATTGTCTTTTTCTTCACACAGTATCAGTATTGATATATGACAGGGGTGGGCAACTTAGCTGATGGAGAGGGCCACTATATTTCCACACTCACTCCAGAGGGCCACATTGCATATTGCTACTGTCGAGTGAATACCTCTCATCTCCAGTAAGAGTTAGCAAAAAATAGCAGATCTACTGCTACTTCTGAATTGGAATCCCGAATTATCTTTTGTTATTTTTGAATTGGAATATTGAAATGTAACACATTTTGTTTAATTTCAAATGCATTTAGTTGTACTTTTGTTGACTTCATGAACTTTAATACAAATACAATGATTGGACATAAAAAAGACTACTATACTAGTCATTCAACATCATGTACTAATATAGACTGAAGTAATTAAAGCGGGTCATGTTTGCATGTTTGGAATGGTAACAGCTGAAATCAATAATATATCAGTATTCCAATATTAACCTGCGGGCCGCATTAACACATCTACTGCCTCTTAATCTGAAGGTTGCTTGGTGCCTCGGCGCCACGTCGTTTCCTCCGTCGGCCGCCGCTATTATTTTGAAGGGCCGGAAGGGGGTTGTTTTTGTTTTTTTGGATTATCACTTGACGGCAACGATTACGTCATCTAGTCACATGACAGTGTGCGACAAGAAGATGAAGATGGCTGCGCCCTGCCTTTTGCCTTGTTTACATTTAGATCTGCTGCAAAATGTCTCAAAATGGTGTGACGGCCCTGCCCCTCTCTGCAGACTGGCGGCAGCTTAGAGCAGAGTGGAGCAGGCCGTCAGGCTGATTCTGTACACCTGAGTTGGGTGTGGTCGGAGAGTATATGAGGAGCTCTCCTTCCCCCTGGCTTTTAGCTCTCTACTCCCAGCCTCAGCAGGTTCTCTGCTTGTGCCTTTGCACTTTTATACAACACGCACACAGCACACTCCACACATCCATACACTGCAGACATGACTGATTACTGACCTGTTCACACCTTATACCATTAGTTTGTTTGATTATTGATTTTATTGGTTTAATTTAGAATAATAAAATAAGTTAAAGGTTTGTACTTGTGTGTGGGCTCCCTCTTTTTGTTGTGAACCACCCTTGTTCATGACAAATGGGGGCTCGTCTAAAAGTTTGGTTTGGTTAATTGAAAGTTTAGTTTTGTCAGTTTGAAATTTGTTTGAAACTTTGTTTTGGTTTGGGAGTTCTCACACAAGTTTGTTTTTTGATGCAGGAGTTGGAGAGCATTTGGCCCCATTGAGAATGCAGGTTTTTCAGGTAAGTGTTGGGATGTTAATACAGGGTGTAGTAGGTATTTTTTGGTGGAGCAAATCCCTAAGTCGCCAGTGCCGGTAGGGTACTGGTGGTTTTGCTAAGTTTGTTATTTCCCCTTAGTGGTGATTTTGGAAGCGACAGATCCTGGGATTCACAATACGTGATTTAGGGGACCATTCCCCATGCCCGGGTGTCGGCCGTAGGCAAAGGTAGGTAGATATTATAAGTTAGTTAGGGTGGGATTTGTTCCAATTTTGTTAAAGTTAAACTGCACCCCTTGTGTTATACAGCCTCAACACTTCCTTTTTTTTGTGGTCAGTTTTTTTTTCTGCATAATGAATATAGTCATAACCGTCAGTGGAGTTAGTTAGTATTAAAGTGGAGTAAAGGACCTTTAATTTTGATTGCATTGGCTTGGATTGGATTTTGGAAAATTGTTGTATGGAGGACAGGTTTCAGAAGAGTTTTGGTTGAGGGAGAATCAAAACATGCCAATTGGTAAAATTAGTTCATATATGGTACTGTGATGCAGTGCATTTGGATTTGGTTTGTCTAAAGTCATTTGTTTTGGTTAGGAGTCAATCTGTATTTGTCTGAGGCATGTTGATTGGTGTACAAAAATTTCATCTGTGTTAAAGCTGGCCCGTTGAGCCCAAATGCGGAATTCTGGTCGGGAACGGGTGACAAATGGCCCAAACGGTACTTTTCTGGTTGTATACGTTGTGGGTTGTCACTTGTCTGTGTGTTACCTTGGGTTAACAGGAACACTGTTTGGTTTGGTGCCTTCTTTGATTTGTCCTGCAGAGGGCAAGGAGGACTTGTGCATCCCTGGAAAAAAGTCTAAAGTAATGGCTTTGAGGGGATGAATTCATTTGGTTTGCCATAGTTCGGTTATGTTCATTCAAAACTTCATTTGGTTTCCTTTGAACCATTGTAATTCCGCACGCAGGGTGGCTCTTAAATCATCAAATTTGGGTTTGCCTACGACTGTCTCTCCATTTGAGGCAGTCTACGTAGTGCTTGGCTTGTATGGTGGTCCCTAATCTAGCATGGGATTTGGCCTGTGTGTGGGGATCATTTGGGTGAAATTGTACACATGATTGCCTGGAAAATGACATTTGACTGTTTGGCTACGGTATGTTTGATTGCTCTGTATTATAACATGGGCATTGGTTACTTCTCCCTCACCTTGTTCTTAGTCCTTTTGCAGCAAATTTTGGTTTTTTGAATGACTCAGTTTGGTCTAGTCCTGTTTTGGGTCCTCTGAAATGGTTGAGTCTAGGTTGGTCTATTGACTAACATCAATATTTTAGTCGTAGTCTTTTAGTCTTGGTCTTGGTAGACAAAATTAACATTGGTTGAGCTATTGGTAAATTTGGGTCTAACTCCACTAGTGGCTTTAAAGGGCCAGTCCACTGACATTTGTATATCTCTTTGGAGATGTTTTTGCAGCCCTACAATGTAGATGTGCCACATTAAAGGTTCTGACGTGAATTTTAGGTTTACTAAGTTTGTCTTGGATAAAATAATTATGTTGAATTTTGGGGGGGCTGTAGGGGCTTGGTTATACATTATTTGTGATTGTTGCTAATTTGTTTTTGTTTCCTCTAGAGAATGTGGTGGAACCCCATTTCTTTATGGGAGGGGGTGTGACGGCCCTGCCCCTCTCTGCAGACTGGCGGCAGCTTAGAGCAGAGTGGAGCAGGCCGTCAGGCTGATTCTGTACACCTGAGTTGGGTGTGGTCGGAGAGTATATGAGGAGCTCTCCTTCCCCCTGGCTTTTAGCTCTCTACTCCCAGCCTCAGCAGGTTCTCTGCTTGTGCCTTTGCACTTTTATACAACACGCACACAGCACACTCCACACATCCATACACTGCAGACATGACTGATTACTGACCTGTTCACACCTTATACCATTAGTTTGTTTGATTATTGATTTTATTGGTTTAATTTAGAATAATAAAATAAGTTAAAGGTTTGTACTTGTGTGTGGGCTCCCTCTTTTTGTTGTGAACCACCCTTGTTCATGACAAAGGCTATTTTGTTTAAATGAAGTTTCTTTATGGGCCTCGCCATTGACTTAACATTGAGGAGCTTCACTTCGCGTGCACGCCCAACGTGCGTTGTAAACAAATCGCCGACATTACCGATGCGAGCGGGACCGGAGCGACATTAAGTAAGTAATAATATCTTTACTGTATATACAGTAAGATTCACAGTCCTCACCGTCAACGGCGCCATGGTATTAACCCTTTCAATGACAATCCTCACCGTCAACGGCGGCAGATGGGTTAAGTGAAGGTGGGGGCCGCATGTTGCCCCCGGGCCACCAGTTGCCCATGTATGATATATGATATGTAATTATTACATATGAAATGTGACATTATCAACGATCTTAAACAACCTAGTTATGACACGACCAGTAGAAATGTTTTTTGACTCAATGTCAAAAACATTCACGTAATGTCCTTACGATCACTTTATGATCCTAAAACGCTTGTGTGAGTGTTTCCACAAGCATAGTCTGATTCACAATTCTTCTGAATTTGAGACATTCGTATGTGACGGAAAACATGTCTGACGGTACTTAGAATGCCTTGGGGGACCCCCCTGGTGGTCAAGACCCAAAGGTTGAGAACCACTGCTCAGGGTTCCCACACGTTTTTACCAATTCATTTCCAAAACTTTTTCCAAACTTTTCCAGAATATTTAACCCGATTTCCAGGACTATATAACAATAATTCAGCTCAATAACGAGTTGCTTACTCCTATGCGCAATGCCCAAAGACAGTGGTTCTCAAACTTGTCAGGCCGTGACCCCCGAAATAATCATTATTTTAACTGGGGACCCCGGCACCCTGATGAGCACTAAGAGTTGAGGAATTTTGTTTCGTTGAACACGGTTTCATGGTGAAAATAGACGATCTACATGCTCACAACGCCTTGCGTTGCGAGGCGTTGTGAGCATGTAGATCTGCTATTTTCACAATTTCAGCCTCTAATATTTGACAACTTGGCCAATGTTTCATTTGTCATTTCAGAGGTATTAACAAAATCAATAACCAAAGACAATGCACAGCTTTTCCAGGACCTTCCAGGACCCTTGATCAATTCCAAAAGTGTGAGAGTGCCTGGTCTATTTCCATTTCTCTCTGACACTCACACGCACACGCACGCACGCACACACACACACACACACACACACACACACACACACACACACACACACACACACACACACACACACACACACACACACACACACACACACACACACACACACACACACACACACACACACACACACACACACACAGTAGACAGTACATCTGCCATACCTACCATCCAGCATGGACCGAAACATTGTAGTACGTGTCTGGGGGAGTGTCTTTTCCAGGCTTCCAGGTCAGCAGGTGTATGAACTTTTTGGAGGTAAGCGTCAGATTTGTCGGCATAGGAAGTTTACTCATAGCTGCAAGACATGCAATACATGATTAGGCCTACAAGAACATTTTTGCCCAGTGGCGTAAATAGGCTTCCATATAAAAGGCCATTACAGACCATTTACAAAACATAACAAACCAACACCCCCCTGTCCTAGCCTTCAGATCGAGAGTACCCCTAAGACCTTCAATCAGGGCTAAGAAGGGAGAGTGTTTTCTGCTGGTGTTTCAGTCCGAGTGTATCAAAGGGTGCGTTCGGAAATGCGCACCGGTTTTGGTTAGTGTTAGGGTTAGTTTTAGGCATAGTTTTACTGAGGTTATGGTTAGGGTTGGGTTTAGGCATAATTTTACTGAGGTTAGGGTTAGGTTTAGGCACTCACTACACTGAGCACACACCCGGTGCACATTTCCGAACGCACCCTTTGATACACTCGGACTGAAACACCAGCAGAAAACACTCTCCCGGGCTAAGAAAAGGGAGAAACCTGCTTCTCGCTATTGAACAATAGCAGATGGCTTATGACACATTAGGGTTATTCATGGTTACTGTGCAAAACATTAATGTGAATACATTTTACTGAATCGAGTTTGTATTATTTTTGCACAGTAAAATCCTCAGTGTTGATTTATATATTTGTAATTACAACATTTTCTACACTTGAATTAATTGCTTGCTTTACTGTGTGGATGTGGGTTAGTGCAGTTCTTCAACTATTGTATGTCAAGGACCCCTAAATGTATTTGTCCAATTCTTTTAAGATAAAAAGTTCAAAAATAGCAGATGTACAAATAACATTTTTCAATCGCCAACATATACAAATAATATTTGTATATAATTACTTTAGCCATATTATGGCTAAAGTAATTAAAATCATTGGGATGCTATATTAACAGATTTTGCTGGGGAGCCCCTGGATATTGTATAAGAATGTTTCATGTCGATTCACTGATAAGAAAATTAATAGTAATACCTAATACCCTGCTTCTCGCTTCTTCGATGGATTGGTTCTAAATACCGGTTTCGATATATGTTCAGTTAATTGCCCAGCCCTATAAGCTCCATGAGGTGCAGGGTTTCTGATTGAAGTCATGTTTGTTTACACACACACAACCACTCACCTGTGAGTACCTGCAGTGACAATGACAGCATCCAGATGACATTGGTCATGACCGTGACATATTCTCCATCTCCAGCTGACTCAGCTGAGTGGCCAAGATCTAAGAAGAAATAGATTTTGTTAAGATTTCATGCCTACATTATTATTATTTTTATAAATGAGGCAAAACACACACACACACACACACAAGCACGCGCACGCGCACACACACACACACACACACACTATATTTACATCACTTGTGGGGACATTACATAGACTTCCATTAATTTTTATGCAAGTCCTGTGGCCTTACCCTAACCTCTATCCCTAAACCTAAACCTAACCGTTGTGGGGACCTACTATTGTGTACCCACACTGTCAGAGGTCCCCTGCAGATGACTATGTGAACATGCATTTAGTCCCCATAAGTATAGCTAGACAAACTCACACACACGCACGCACGCACGCACGCACGCACACAAGGGGTTAGTAAAAAAACTAACCTGACCCAACCGGTGTCAGGAATATTCGCCTATAACATATTCGCCTACACGCATTTGGTCCTTTCGCCTGGCATTTTCGCCTTGGAGGAGAGTCTTTTCACCTACCTGCCTGAGCCATTTCGCCTACCCTCAATTCTGCTGTCAGACTGTCCATGTTTGCAAATTATCTCTTTGTCATTTAAATATTATAGTGACTGTGACAGTGGTGTCAAGTGAATCTAACAGTTTATTTGACATTTTATTATTTACATCACATTTTATTCCTAAAAAATGGCAAAATAGTTTTTTATGCCTGTTGACAGGCAAGGTTGATTCTATAGGCTATTTAGGTGTAGCATATATCTTATATAGACCTATATAGGCTAATAGCCTACATATATATTTTGTATAGTCTAATGTTAAAACAATATAGGCCTACAACACTGTTCATTTTACAATACTGTTCAATACTGCACCAAAGAATGTATAGTATCGGGACATGGATTAATTAATTATTTGGGCGCACCTGATTCCAATAGCTCTGTATTTATGTGATTACTATGGAGTGCATAGGATAGCAGTGTGTAGGTTTGACATGTAACACCACTGTCACAGTCACTATAATATTTAAATGACAAAGAGATAATATGAAAACATGGACAGTCTGACAGCAGAATTGAGGGTAGGCGAAATGGCTCAGGCAGGTAGGTGAAAAGACTCTCCTCCAAGGCGAAAATGCCAGGCGAAAGGACCAAATGCGTGTAGGCGAATATGTTATAGGCGAAAGTGCTGGTGACCGCCCAACCCTCCCCTCCCCTGACCCTTCTTTGTATATAGTTACTGTTTGTTTAGACTTACTGTTTTCTTTTTTCTTTACATATCTACTGCATAGTACTGTGTTCTATTCGTCTGTCATTCAATGTTATATGAGATACTTTAATGGTTTCCTGTGGAAATAAGCTTAGTCTTTTCGTGGATCTCCTTTTAGTAGACCTTGTACCAGTGAACTGTACCGTCATGAAACTGTACCTTTTCCTATGCAAACTTCTAATAAAGTCTTCAATCAATCAATCAATCAATCAATCAATCAATCACACGCACGCACGCACGCACACACACACACACACACACACACACACACACACACACACACACACACACCACTTATTTTAAGGCCAAATAATGTCTACAAATTCTACTAAACTTTGTGATGTGATTATGCAGTCATTCTGGGGATACAGAAAGAGGTTCAATTCATGTAGCCTACTTTACATGATTTACAACCATTTTTTTCCAAAGAAGACATTTATTTTATTTTGTATTTACTTTTTTACAACAGGAGATATGCTGCATCCGTTTGATAGCAGCTAGCTAACTAACGGTAACGCCTCTGTCTCCATTCACTAACACACAGAAGTAGCCTCTGATGATATGTTGTTGCTACAACGCTATTATTAACCGATATCTTAAATAAATGAAAAGCCATAAAGTGGGTGAAAGAAATAAAGCAGTTGTGTATGAGACAGCACGGTGATATGTACTTCAATACGGGATATAAGAGTAAATAGTTGACTATTTTAAACAACTCACCCGCACTGTAACTTCACCATGTTGTTTCCTGCCGAGATTGTTGTTGACATAGGGAACATTATTGCCATGAAACTGGCTTGTATGAGTAAGGCATGTATTAGGCAAATAAATTGTGATCATCATCCATGGTTACACAGGCAGACGTAACTGGTTCACACGGTTTGTGAATGAAAACTGCAGTTTTATTGATGTAATTTGAATGTGTTCGTTGTTGATTTGTTTGACGAGTCAAAAGTGAGATAAGGCAAATAATTACCCTGGTCGTCGGTAGCTGCTTACTCATCTCCGAAGAGTCGTCGGGGAATAGGCAAGGGGAAATGGGGAATGGTAGGAAATCATGTGATCATGTAGAAGTGAAGTGGAGTCAGAGCAGAGGGTTATTCCCTCTATTTGGCAAGACCCAAATTCAGAATTTCAGAGTGATTTCTTTTCTTTTCTCTTTCTTTTTTTCAAACTCAAATCTTTGCCCCTGAGGGTCCCTGGAACAAAACATTTTGAGATGGGGGTCTGTGGCAAAATACATATCTTTTTTGGGCCAATTGGCATGAAAAACTTTTGAGAACCACTGATTTACAGTAGCAACATAAGCTTTTCAGAAAACGTAGGATTTAAAGTGAAGACGCTCTCCTAAGCACCTTTTTTCTTTGTGTCAAAGCTTAGGAAGGCTGCAATAATCGGTCTTGTGAAGTTTGTTTGTTTGTTTATTTACATGCGCATTTACAAGTGCATGTTTAGTCATGAAAACTGTAGTTCTGCATATGACCACAGGATGTCAGTGTTTCACTGCAAGCCAGTTTTGCAGCGGCTTTGCAGCGCTGACATTGAATAGATCAGTATTACAGCACAAATTAATGGCAGCTGTAACAAACGCTGGGTTTTCTTTTCTCTGTAGCCTAGATAAGAAGTAATTCCCTGTCTGGGTAGATACTCTCACCCTCAGGCTAAACTTAAATCACTTGTAAGTTACACTTTTCCTCAAAAGGGCAACTTTATTTTCCCATTCTGAATGACAAGCCTAATATTATTGCATTTTGGCTAATAACTGCAAGCCAATGTTCAGACAGAGGCATCAGTATGTATAAACATACAGATGCATACAAACATACAGTATGATAAATGTATGTCTGCCCTTTTCCACCTTTATCTTTCCATCCCCACAACAATATACAGATAGAAATGGCTTATTTTGGACATGGTTCGATTCGTGATTAATCATGATTAATGAATTTTAAGCTGTGATTAATCTGATTACGTTTTAGTCATTTGACAGCCCTAATTTTAATACACAGAATTGATGTGAAAAACAAATAATTATAATCACATTGTATAGTCTATAAAAGTATGTGTTGTGTAATTTCTTACTCCCCTACAACAAAACAAGAAAACAAAGTTCCATTTTTTTTTTTTTTTATGTTATCAAATACAAAACATGTTTGACCACAAAGTGTCTCATGGATTTGTATGTCTACTGTCTTGGCTGTATGTACTATATAGGCCTATATAGTACACACATACTGTACTGTAGCATACAAACATATACAGCCTTTAAATATTTCTGCTAATCATAAAAAAGAAAATAGAACATAGAACATAGAAATAGACCTTTATTACACAGTAATAAATATTATTAAGAATGCGTTGTCAGCCTACCCATAGACAATATATACAGAGAGGCTATTTACACCATATTTGCATTTCTGCTGGTAAGACAAAATAAGGATTGTTAGGCAGGAATGTATTGATGTATTGATACATGCAAACTGATTACAAATACCCATGTGATATAATAGCATGTTCCACTCCCACATATATAGCTTTCTTGTGGTGCACATACAAGAAAGGTAGCATGCGGGGGCTTAAATTGGCCTAACATGATGCCCTGAGGTTAAGGGGATATTTCACTTTCAAAAAAACTTTTGGTAATTTTATCATCTAATCAGGCTTTTATGAACACCCTGAACAGTTTTTAATTAGCTTGATTGAATATTTAGATATTTGATGTAAATGTTACCAGGCCCTCCAGACCCAGGGCCTCTCCCCACACACACCCATTGTAACTTCAAACTTCATTTTAACCATGATAGATTCATTAAAAACACACATTATTTTTTCTGGTGACTCATACTACCCTCCTAATATGTGAGCAGGCTGTGTTTTTTCGATAACATTTTTCGTTTATTTTTAATAATTATTTGTTTGTATTTCATTTTTTCAATTTTTCCAAATAATTATTAAAAATAAATGAAAAAAGTTATGGAAAAAACACGGCCTGCTCACGTATAAGGAAGGTAAAATGAGTCTCCAGAAAAGATAATGGGTGTTTTTAATGAATCTATCATGGTTAAAATGAAGTTTGAAGTTACAATGGGTGTGTATGTGGAGAGAAGCCCTACCACTGCTCCCTGTTGAAAGTGGAATATCCCTTTAACCTCGCATCACCAAACCTTCCACCGCAGAGGAAAGCCTGGTATTCATTCTAAAACTAGCCATGTGATCTGCCTTAGAAAAAAGGAAAAAAAAAGAATCGTGGTTCCGTTTGGCGACTTTGGCGTTGCATTGTTTTTGTTCCCCACATAATGCGAACCAATTAGTTTAGTCTCGCTGGTCGCGCTGCGAGATGAAAATGGACGTACGTAACGATTATTACACCAAAAGAAACAATCATACCAAACTAAACAAGGAATCATTTTGGAGGTGCATGGCACTGGCGGTAAACGTGATGATATAAAATTATTCATCAAAAAGTTATTGATTGACTGACTAATTGCTAAATAATCAATAGCTGCAGAACTAGTGTTAATGTATACATTTGTACAATGACAGAGTTAAATGAACACTGGTGATTTTACTGTGCACATGCAAATGCATCTCATCAGCATAATTAACGTCCCATGTAGCCTGAGAACTCTTCCTCCTCCTCTGTTTCAGGGTCTGTGTCCGTTACCCCTGCGTGTCTGTCCACGTATCCACTCTGTGGGTATGCCTCTGTTTCAGGGTCTGTGTCCGTCACCCCTGCGTGTCGGTCCACGTATCCACTCTGTGGGTAAGCTTCTGTTTCAGGGTCTGTGTCCGTCACCCCTGCGTGTCTGTCCACGTATCCACTCTGTGGGTAAGCCTCTGCAATTCCAGCTCGCAGAGTCCCATCGCCGTAAGGCGTCTCCCTTTGTGCTCCCGCGTCTCCCGAGGTCCTCCGTGGCGAGTCTGTGGCGAGCAATGGCCGCTCGTCGCGCGGTCTCAGGAAGTCTTTGGCACTCTGTGCTTCGTCGTATTCCTCCTCGTCTTCCTCCTTCGCCCCGAGGGTCACGGAGAACAGGTTGACGTTGTCCTCCTCCTCCTGTGAGCCCAGGGTCACTGCGAACAGATTGACGTGGCCAGAAGAATTCAGGCCCCCCGTCTGTTCGTCCTCCTCGGTCGCTTTTCCTACGTGTCCCAGAATTCCTGTCTGGACCAGATCAGGCAACATGGGCCTTTCTCCTTTGCCCTCTGAGATTTGGCCGTGACCCCCCGGCTCCACCCCCTCAGCCGCCAACTCAGCGACGCCCCTCCAACTCCCACAGCCCCCCGAGATGGCGGCGGCAGGCAACCCCGGCCCCGATGCATTCTGGGAGTCTGAGTCCACGCCGTAGCCCTCGCCTGAGGACAGGTCCGCTGCTCCGCCTCTGCCGCCCTGTAAGTACAGGGCCCCGCCTTCATCTTCCTCGTTTTCCTCCTCTAGCCCCATGTTGTATCGCAGTGGCCTGTGATTGGCTGCCGTCATCTGCTGTCCAGGATCTGATTGGATGGAGACCGAGTCGGGGATGGTCCTCTCTGGGGTCAGGAAGTATCTATGAATTAAAGGACTCATCTACACACACGCACACACACACACACACACACACACACACACACACACACACACACACACACACGCACACACACACACACAGACACAGAGAGTAGTAACATTAACTCGGTTGTAGTTAGAGCACATGTCTAATGGCAGTCTGGAAAAATCTTTGTGGATCTGAGTTTTTGTTGTCATGTGGTAACTAACGTGTGAAGCGCACCTGGGTGGAATCACAAGCATTGAATGCCTGCAATCAGGTGTGGCTGCTGCATTGTTGCCTGAACTATGATGATAACACACCCCGGGGGAATCAGAGGTGGGGCAGGCCGTCAGTCTGTGTGGGCCCAGGTTCAGCCTGGTCTTAAAGGGCAAGACAGCTTTGGTGGACAGGAAATCTAAAATAATTTCTCCACTCACAAGAATTTGATTTTCAAAAATATGCTCCCTCATTGACTTATTGTACAGTGAATGGGCTCAGGCTAAAAGAGGAGCTCTTTTAGCCTTAAACGAACACAAACAAAGCTGATTCTGACAATATAGAACATCACCAAACACATTGCTATTTTTGAGCGGTGTTCACACCGTCTGACATAGCGTGGCCGTGTGTGTATGCGTGTATCCGTCCATGTGTGTGTCTGTCTGTATGTAGCCTGAGTCAGGCCTGCAATACCGTTGAGTGACCAGTCACCAGAGAGGTGTGTTGAGCAGCCTTGAAATGTACATGCATGCATGCACGCATGAACACACACACACACACACACACACACACACACACACACACACACACACACACACACACACACACACACACACACACACACACACACACACACAGCCTTGAAATTAATGGACAATTTGTTTACGTTCGCCCACCTCTGGAGTTGGATCATGCCGAGGTAACTACACAACCCAAACCTCTACCAGAGTGTGTAGAGTTTTGTGTACGAGTGAATCATTTGTTTTTCCTCACCAGTGAGAATGCAGCAGGGAGGTATTGCAGTCTGCAGAGGAACCCAGTGTAGTACAGACACGAGAAGAGAACAAACAGGACACCTCCACCCAGCACCAGGGTGGACGCTAGTGAATATACTACTGCAGGACCTATACGCATGCACAAACACAAACAATCTTGCTTTTTACATCTGTATCCATTCTTGTTCTGTAGTATAGTTGTGGTATCAGCACAGTACTTTGAAGTATTTAGTATGTCAGACATCATATTGAGACTACTGACCTCTGCTTGGCTCCAGTCTACTGGTGTATTCACATTTCCATTCTGAGGGCAAACCGTGCGGATTGGTTGTGATCTCAGGTTCTACTTTGATGCAGTACTTCACTCCAGCCTCCAGGTTCTCAAGACGATAACTGGTGTCACTTGTTGTCACTTCTTGGGTAAGAGGCCCCTGCAAAAACAAACAAAAACATCACCCCACAAAACACTAAACTGTGTTGCTAGCACTATAGTTGGGTCGAATCCGATACTTCCGTGACTGTGGAGAGCATAGGTCCGTTTCTCAGTGGTTTTGTCAACTGAAGGTTAAATAACAAATTGAGCTCCCATGCCCCTCGCAAAAATGCGGGCAAAATGTTTGATAGATGCTGAAAATATACTATAAAGGAAAGAAATACCCCCCAAGAATCTGCTTTAGGTAGCATGTGAGTGGTCAAACTAGGGGTTTTTAATTATTAAGAATCCATTGCAAGCATTTGTTTTGCATGAAAAACATTCCTTGGACAAAAACTATGGTTTAGTGATGAGTCATCACTTTTCACATTTTTTTGGGGTCCGTGTCAAGTAGTACCAAAGTCTTGAGATGTCAGTGTAAAGCTAAACAAATGATAATCAAAAAAACTACACTATAAACCTACTGTAAATAAAAAAGACCATTGCTGCATTAAATGTAATCAACAAAGTAGGCTACAAACTGGTCAAACATTGGCCAAATCTACAAGCTAACAACACCTCGTTGTGAGCTTGTAGATCAGCTATTTTCACAATATTTATCTGTGGAACCGAGTCAAACTAAATGTAAAGCCTCAATTCCAAGTGTTTGTCAGGGAGAGAGGGTGGGGGGTCTCCAGTTCAAATATGATTATTTTGGGGGGTTACGGCCTAGAAATAACCACTTGAAACGTTGAACTGTCATATTGAACTGTGACTATTGCTAATTCAGACACATTGCGTTAGATAAAATGTATTAGTCGATCAACCTGACCGAGTTTACAAGTTCACTTAGTATAAAGCGTTTATGTGGTTAACAGATTTCTTACCTTTTTCTGTTCATCTTTTTTCAAGTAGATTCTGAATTTAAATGCATATAACTTTTGGGTGTCATTGACATCTTTGTTGTCAGGCTTAGGCATGGAAATGTTCAGCGTGATACACGTCCCACATCCCGCTACTGACAGCATGGGTGGACCTATGATAGCTGCACACAAACATACAGTTACACAATGTTATTGAAGTGTTATTGATCAATCTATCTATCTGTCTGTGTCTGTAGCCATCTGTAAATTCCTGGAGCTCTCTCTCTCTGTGTGTGTGTGTGTGTGTGTGTGTGTGTGTGTGTGTGTGTGTGTGTGTGTGTGTGTGTGTGTGTGTGTGTGTGTGTGTGTGTGTGTGTGTGTGTGTCTCTGATTGTCCTTCACATTATCTTGAGAACCATTCATCCAAGCAACTTCACACTTTACATGTGTTTTGTTGAGGACCTACTAAGGAACAAGTGTTGATTTTGACAGCACATTCTGATTCTAGTAGTCTAGATTTGAAAAGTGTTAGTTTTTGTTTAGTTTTAGTTGTCTAAATATCACACGATATTAGTTGACTAAATCTACATTTGATTTAGTCGAATAAAATTTATTTTAGCAGGCCTTGATGGCATCATGTACACCGGCTACTGAAAATAGACGATCTACATCTACAAGCTTGACTATTTTCGGAGCTCAACATCTGATTCTGCCTGCAATCAATGTATTACTGGATCTCTTCTCCACTAGTCCCCCCCTAACATTTTAGTCTATTTTGTATTTGTTGAAGAAATTGTCAGCATATTTAGTCTTAATTTGTCATCATAGCTTAGTTTTTTATTTCTTTTTCGTCAGTGAAAAAAGGTAGTCAATGATATATTTTGTCTTTTGAATACATTTTAATTTAGTTTTAGTCATATTTTAGTCATCTGAAAATGTTTCAGTCGACTAAATCTACAGTAAAAAATGGCGTTGTAAGGCCTGATTTTACATTTGGTTGCATGCTGAAAATAGCTGATCTTTAAGACCACAACACGTCGCAGTGAACCAAAACTTATTGTCTTATTAAAAAGGATTATGGTCCTGAACCATATGTCACGCAGAATGTATCTAAGAGTCAAAGGTCATTTTGTGCTCAATTACATTCAGGCACCTTAACATTGGCTTTGGAGACAATGAGGAGGACAGAGTTTGTTTGTTGTGTGATTTGGAGGAAATTGAAAATGAGGTTCATTTCTTGTTTTATTGTCCATTATATGATGAATTAAGACATAGATTATTTCGTAAAATGTGTTAACCTTATTTTGGTTGGATGATTATGAAAGACTATCTATCCATCTATCTATCTATCTATCTATCTATCTATCTATATATCTATCTATCTATCTATCTATCTATCTTTGTTTTTGTCAGTGATAAGTCATAGTTTTAGTTGACTAAATTAACACTGGTAGTATCCAACACAATTCAGTCTAGTAAACAAATGTTAACTATTTACTAACTATAGTGATGTGTTGACCTACTGTCAGTGAAGGGACAGAACGTCACAGGTTTGGAGTTGGGAGACGTGGACGTGTTGAGAGACGCCTGGACAGACAGCTCGTACGTCCTCAAGTACTTCTTCAGCTCCAGCTTCCTGCTGGTGCTGCTGGTTGGTGGCAACCTCTTCCACTCTTTCTCCCTCACCAATCTGCAAAAAGACAAACAATTATGTAAGGCAGGGGTCTTCAACAGTGGCGCCAGTTCAGAAAAAGCTAAGGTATGGCAACATGACTGGTGTCTTGCACGCGTGCCTTCGCGCGCGTGCAAGACACCAGTCATGTTGCCATACCTTAGCAACAGGCATGATACATTTATTTGAAGAACCCCCCCGTTTCTACGGTTATAGGGCTGGATATGGCAGCCTGGAACGGTTGTTCAAGTGCAGCTAAACTTGTCATGTTAGTAAACACGCCACAATTAACAATAATGAATTGCACCTGTGCAGCTGACCTGTGGAATCTGGGAATATACCATTTTGTCAAGATGGGGAGAATACAAGTGTGGAGAATATAATTGTAATACCTTGTTAAAGTGACGATTTAGTAAAATTTTGCATTTGTGGTTATTTACTGTAATTTGTAACATAATAACCAGAACAGATAGACAAAGAGACATTCATGGATTTATATTAAAAAGTAACTTTTATTTTCCCCCCTGGACCCAGGGTATGGCAGCTGCGGCCCTGCCATACCCAATTGACGCCCCTGGTCTTCAACGTTTTCAGGCAAAGGACCCCTTTGCTGAGAGAGAGATAAAGCAGGGACCCCCTCTATTGTATAAATGTGTGATGCAGATTTTCATTGATTTCATAGATTCATAGACTTGTTTGACAGCAATGTCATCAGTCGGATTTGTGTTTTTAGTGAACTTGACCTTTCACTCTGTACTTGGTCTGCTCTTTTTTACCTCTACACCAAACCTTTTTGCCGAAAATAGACGACCTACAAGCTCTCATCGCCTCGCAGCACGAAAGATTTGGCGGCCCCCCTGTAGTAACTCTGAGGACCCCCTAGGGGTCCCGGAGACCCGGACCCCCTGTTGAAGACCCCTGATGTAAGGGAAAACTTCAATTCTTATTTACACCCCATGTTAGGAACGGATGTGGTCTATTTCTGTAAGAAAAACATTCAGACAGACAGACAGACTGACAGACAGGCAGGCTGAGATAGGGAAGCACATACAGTAGCATTTAAAGATTAATTATGTTTCAAAGCAGAAGAAAAATAAATCAGTATAAATTGTCACAATATTATTATCATGGATTATGGTAAGATCATTAGGCTACATATAGATTCATTTTTATTTATGGTATGAGGATGTGTTGCAACTTTGTGCAGCTTATGTTTAAAGGACAACTTTGTTTTTTTGTTTTTTACAACAAGGGTTCATATTTTAGATAGTCATTAGAGAAAAGAAAAGATGAGTGTTATAATGTTTTGATTTACTTCTTTCTATCATTTTAGTGATTTTAACATTTTTGATTTGGATGCAAGTGGCTAAATATGTCTTTTTAGACACAATAAGCCTATTCCCAAGATGCACCGCAATCTTTCATGGGAGGTTGTGACTTATGGGGGCTGGTGTGAATAGTAACAAAGAAATGGCCGGCTTATTGTGTCTAAAAAGACATATTTAGCCACTTGTAACTCCAAAAAGTGACAAACGTCCATATAAATTCCAATGCTTTCTGCGAACTTCCGATTTCAGTGCTTGGTCACCATTCGCCAATAGAAGTCTATTATATGTACAGTAGAAGACATGGCCAGATTAAGTGAACAGAGGTGGCGTAACTCGAATGAATGGCTCTGGAGCTTCCTAAATTCCCATGCATTGCCACATTTTGCAGCTTATATCTAACCACATGTAGACTCATGCTGCTATGTGGATTATGGAAATTAATTACGTATGTTTTGTGTCTTGTTGCAGCTTTATGTCTAACCTAATGTAAATACTGTACTTTTATTTCATTGTTTTACCCCTTTTTCTCCCCAATTTAGTCGTTATGCAAATTAAATTCCTCCCCACATGCTTTTTTTACATCATACTTTTTTTTTATGTGTTTCTTTACTATGTTTTCTCCTTGCTCTCCCTCTTCAATTTCTTGAACAAAAACAACTTTCACCCACTTCTTGCTCCCATAAACCTGTTATGTGACAATAAAACCTGCGCCTTTCAGGCATTTTCACACCCAACTAAACTCAATATACAGAACAGCGCGCGCACACACACACACACACACACACACACACACACACACACACACACACACACACACACACACACACACACACACACGTGTTTGCACGCATGCACACTTCGCACACATCAAGGGTGGTGGTTGATTTAGAAGGGCTCTATTGTTCAGTGCAGTTCCTGTCGCCAGTCATTCTCAGAACGCCGTGTGGTCGCAGCAGTATCGCTGCCCCTGCCTCGGCTCAACGGATGGAAACTTAACCGCTGTCACACGAATCGTCTGACAAGGACAGGTGAAAGTCAGAGCTTGTGTGTGTGTGCGCGCAGTGGCGCCAGTTCAGCAAAAGCTAGGGTATGGCAAAGATGGCAGTCCTCATGGAAAGGAGGCATTACATTTTTCTATTCACGGTTCTATTGTGAAAATAGTTTCACAATGTCTGGAAAAAAAAGAGTTTTGTCAGTTTTTTACCTAGGTTTCTACGGTTTCTTGGGCTGGATATGGCAGTCTTGAACGGTTGTTCAAGTGCACATGTTAGTAAACATGCCACAATTAACAATAATGCATTGCACCTGTGCAGCTGACCTGCGGAACCTGGGAATATACCATTTTGTCAAGATGGGGAGAATACAAGTGTGGAGAATATAATTATAATACCTAGTTAAAGTGACCATTTTGTTAAATTTAGCATTTGTAGTTATTTTACTGTAATTTAACAACATAATAACCAGCACAGTTAGACAAAGATACATTCATGGATTTATATTTAAAAGTAACTTTTATTTTTCCCCCTGGACCCAGGGTATGGCAGCTGCATACCCCTGCCATACCCAATTGACGCCCCTGTGTGTGTGTGTGTGTGTGTGTGTGTGTGTGTGTGTGTGTGTGTGTGTGTGTGTGTGTGTGTGTGTGTGTGTGTGTGTTTGTGTGTGTGTGGGGGGGATAAAAGGATAAAAAAATAACTCAGTCAAATGTTCCATCCAAAACATAAGCGAGGAACACGCGATGTGATTGAGATGAATTCATTTTGCTGACAGCAGTGCTCATTTTGACAGGAAATTCTGATTTAGTTTCAGTCATAGTCTTCTGAATAAAATGTCATATAGTTTTGGTCATATTCTGAAGTTTTCATTTTAGTCAACTAAATCTACAGTCTATTTTGTCGATAAGAAATAATAATTGTCAGGCCTTGATGGCATCGTAATGACTTACATCTTTACACTTGGTTAGTTGCTGAAAATAGTCGATCGACAAGCTCAGAACGCCTCGCAGCGCAACCCATTGTGAGCTTGTAGATCTGCAATTTTCAGGCCGCAACACACGAGTGCAATCAAACATAAAATGACTTGTCTTTTAGTTCTACTGGATCTCTTCTCCACTAGTCCCTCCCTATCATTTTAGTATAGTTTAGTCTAGTAACTGTCAATATATTAAGTCTCAGTTTTAATCATTGTGAAAGAATTACCGGCCACACGTCGTAGTACCATGTTCAACGACCATTACACCACTGGTTAAACCTCTCCAGTGCAGCTAGCTCGCTCACTGATAAATCCATAATAATAAAAAGGTGTGTCTCATTTACAGGTCCAATGTCCAACCAACAACCCTATTGAATACAGCAGACTCTGAGACAGCCACTGCACCCGTGGTTTCCAAACAGTGTTGAGGCACACCAGTGTGTTACGTAAACCCATAAAGACCTGAGGACGAATCAACAAAATGCCTTCTGAATCAGTAGTTCTTCTCACACTTTAAAGATCTTTCAAAATATGTTCAAAAATACAAGCTCACGGCGTGAACATTTCATTCAGTTTTAATCATATTTTATTCATCTGAAATGTTTTCGATTTAGTCTAGTTTTAGTCTTAGTCTACTAAATCTACAGTTGATTTTGTCAACAGAAATGTATTTTGGCTGCCCTTGATGGTATCGTAATGCCTGATTTGACACTTGTTTGCATGCTAAAAACAGCTAAACGACACATAAAATGACTTTTCTTTTAGTTCTACTGGATCTCTTCTCCATTAGTTTTTTTTCTCTCGTCTGAGACAGACAGACAGACAGACAGACAGACAGACAGACAGACAGACAGACATACTTGGTGAGGACAATGTACTGTGTCCCCGGTGGCGTTCCCGGCCCTGGGTCCCACGTGAGAACATGGTGGAAGTTTGTGGAGTGGACTTTTGTGTTGACTGGAGCTGGCAGGGAGCTCATCTGGGCTGGAACAGACACAACACAGAACACACGCACGCACGCACGCACGCACGCACACACTTATATTAGGGCGCTCACAAGCTTGTAGATCCTCTATTTTCCTTACTTTTTGCAGGCCGCCATTGTGCGACAAAGAATGACATAACACTTAATAGGTTATCTAATTTATTGTATGTTTTTCCCCCTTTATTCGGTTAATCAAATCATTAATTTATAGAATAATCGATAATCGATAGTCAACTTGTGATAGAATTCAAGCTTGAAGCTTCAATTCTGTTTACTATTTGAAGCATGGCTGGGTAGTCAGGCGTTGACACTAACGGTTGCCTGACTGCCTGATGTGGCAAGTATAAAAAATAAAACCGTTCAGGCAGGTGGAGTTTACTTTCAGGTTTCCAGACAGTCAAGTGTGTTTGAGCAGGGAAGCAAATGTCTTTAGTTCGCTATAAGCACAACACAAGATGTTTGTGGAATTTACAATAAGTCATATTGTATAGCTATTGAGATATTTGGCATAAATATTGAGGTATTTCCATATCACACAGCCCCAGAAATGTGCAAGTTAAGTAAAAAAGTGTTAAAATTAACAGTAATTAGAAATGTACTTTTCAGGAAAGTGAATTTGACCTTTGGGCTAGTAAGTTGAACATGATCGACCTGTACTTGCCCCGAAGAGCAAGTGTCTCTGAGACCTTAGTGTTAACCCCATGCTGACTTTGAATGAAGTGATCAAAGGACCACACATTAGATTAGACCTTACAATGTTTATTTCTGTTTCACTTTCTTCATATTCTTTTACACCCGCAAACCTGTGTGTGTGTGTGTGTGTGTGTGTGTGTGTGTGTGTGTGTGTGTGTGTGTGTGTGTGTGTGTGTGTGTGTGTGTGTGTGTGTGTGTGTGTGTACGTGTCTCTTGGCAGCTTTCTCACCACTATAACATTGTATCATCATCATCATCAGAAAGCAGGTGATCAGGGAGTTTTTAATGTCCATCTCTCCTCATTCAACAGCACAGAGTGGGTCTCCCCTACGTCTGCAGACAGCATGTCCTTTGCTATCAGTGTCTGTAGGGAAACAGGTTGTATTGATTGATTGACTGAATACTGTAGGCCTATTAACTTTAAAGCACAAAAAATACAGTTTCCAAGAAGAAAAACTAAACAAAGAAAAGCACTATGACTGGTTTCCATTGGGGTCCTGTACAGTATTCAGTTGATCGAAAGATTTAATGACAGACAAACAATAATATACAATAATATGCAAAGGAAAAAAAAGTAGTAGAACGAAGTAATCAAAAAGAAAATGTAGTAAGTGGCCTAAACAGCATTTCTGGTAATGGACTTGCCTTTTTACAGGGACCAGTTCCGAACGGAAACCACTTGAATAAGTGCTCTTTTCAGAGCAGTATTGTGATATAGCCTATTGTGTAGCCTATTATTAAGCAGTGAAAATGAAAGTGGCAAATATATAATCCATAATGATGACACATCATTGATAAGAAACTCTCTCATATAGTGTTACTGTACCGTGCCAGGCAGCTTCGCTGTTGTGTTTTGTCCCGAAAACATGAAGTGAAAGTGTCTGTTTATTACAGTACGCTCCAGACACAAGGAGAATTGGAGATATCAGCTCTACTCATAGAGTATACTACTGTAATGTGGCTGATCTGTCAACTCTGCTATACTGGAAATAAGAAGACATCCGATTGTGGACTTCAAAATAAAATGAGTTCCTGCAACCCCCCTCCCCCTCTCACTTTCTCTGCTAATTTGCCTACATGCCAAACAATAACCTCTTCCTTCCTTCCTTTTTTATTTTATATTATATTTAATAATTATGTTTAGCTAGTTGAGTTAACTTTCTTTCGCTATTGGTTAATAACAGTGCTGTAAAGTAACTAAATAGATCTACATTTACTTAAGTAGGCCTACTGTACTTATAATTTTGAGAAATTTGTACTTCACTTGACTATTTCCAATTTCCAATACAGTCTACTTCTACTCCACTACATCTCAGATCCAAATATTGTAGGCCTACTAGGCTATCAAAACTAGTTAGGCTTAAAGTTACTTTGCAGAATTGCAGATATAAATTATAATATTATAAAACATACAGAAAACACTTTAGCCAGATTTTATACCTTGGTTATTTGAAAATAGCCGATCTACAAGCTCACAATGCATCGCTATTTTCAAAAATCTTGTAGCCTACTTTTACTTTTGGTACAAGTAGGCTAAGTACATTTTGATACCAATACTTTCATACTTTTACTATACATTCTGAATTCTGGACTTTTACTTGTAACGGTAACAGAGTAGGCCTATTTCTACATTGTAGTATTGATACTTTAATAGGTCTACTGAACTCTACTCAAGTAAAAACAAATGAGAATAAGTCTACTTTTTCCACCACTGGTGATAGTATAGGCTATACTGTACTGTATTTTCATATTCGGTAATTCCCAACTACAGTACACCCCAGTAGTAAGCGTTCATTCTTTTAACTTTTTATTTTATTGTGAAGGCAAAAGTAATGTTGTTCTGTGACAGCTGTTCGTCGTATTCACTTTAGATGTATAGATGCGGTTTCCCTTCGTACAAGTGTTGCCATATTGTGCGAGAAATAAGCAACCAAGGTCTAGGAAAACAAGCCCAAAATAATTTTACACTTTATTAAACCTATGCGTCATGGCTATTTGAAAATAGCAGCTCTACAAGCTCACAATGTGCCTCATTGCGACACGTTTGGGAGCTTGTTTTGGGAGCTTGTAGATCGTCCATTTTCAAATACTATTTGGGAATTTGGGCCACACTAAATGCTCCCTGGCAAAAAAAAACATTTTCATGAAAATATTTGAGAACCACTTTACACTGGTTTAAATAATGGGGGAAAAAAGGTGGAAAGCAAGCCTAAATAAGCAACTAAACTATTTACACAAACCTTTACAGAGAAAGGACCCCAACGTCGCTTATAGTAAGCCGACATGGCAACACTCGGGAGTTTCTTAATAATCACGTGCTCGGTGTTTTGTATGTTTTAGGTGTTACACTGAAATCGGTGCCCTTTGGGCAGTCTGGGCAGAATGAATCATCAACCAAAAAATCATCAAAATTGTTTCCGATCGAGTCACAGCTGCACCTTCGCACTGGAGACTCTAGTATTAATCATAGTTTTTCTAATTATTTTTTAATTATTAATTATTCTAACTCAGAGATTTAGATTAGGACTCTACTCTACCTGCCATGGCCTGTGTTACCTCTTTATTCTATTTTATAATTAATATATGATTCTTTATTATTATTTACTTTTGACTTTAATATGTCGGATGCATACTCCACTTTAGTTTAGAGGACGCTTGCGGCTTATGAAGGACGCGAAATGCGACGCATTGAACTTAACCGTGTGACATAAATCAACAGGTCACCAATTACCGTGTAACGCTTGATACGTTTTCGTGTAGTACTGCCCTTCGCCACAAGAGGTCAGTGAAATATAGTTTTATAATGTGGGAGATATAAGCATTTCCTATACGAGTCTGTGGTTCTATTTCTTATTATTATAGCTCTATGTTCTATTTCAGCCAAGCCATAAAGTAATGAGGATTACTCAATGTCTGACTCAAGGAACCACAGATTTAGTCACAGTGAAACTACAGTGCCTTGGGATATTTCCTTCTGAATTTTCTATTTTTAATCTGCACAGCATCGTTCAAAGTACCACTTAAACCCTTATAGTTGACCAGTGTTCCCCACCAGGGCTCTATACCAAGGACCCCTCGCGTTTTAACTCTTCTCAAAGTATCAGATCATCAACGTTTATTTAACTCACAGCATGTTCACATGATATGGAGCAGATTCTATAAATAGACAGTATACTTCATACTGTAGCAAAAGGCATGGCATGCATTATTTGAACAGAGGAAGAACTTTCTTCAGATTGCAATAATACAATTAATTTCAATATAGATGGGTGATTATTTACATAATACTTCTGCAGGTATTTTTGTCTAAAATACATAATACTATAGTGTTCTTGCACTCAAAGAGAAGTGAAACTCATCCACAACACAGCTGTGATTACATAAATTGCATAACATCTGGATTCTTTCCAGCCCTTTATGTCTGCCAGTAACCTTTGCCTGGAACTATAGTTCCTGCCAGGAACAGTTTTCTCCAGCAAGAGCCGCTGATACAAACGACCTACGGCCTGGTCGCGACTTAGGCCACGACTTGGAGGTCGTAGGTCCCGGTTCTGGAGGTTTTGCGCGATCTCGGTCGTAATTCAGCGACCTGGGAAGTCCGCGATCGAAACTCTACGCTTGCTAAGGGAAGGGACGCGAGTTTAGAAACTCTACGCTTGCTAAGGGAAGGAGCGCCGCGATCGAAACTCTACGCTTGCTAAGGGAAGGGACGCGAGTTTAGAAACTCTACGCTTGCTAAGGGAAGGAGCGCTCGTTTTCAACAGCGTCGGCAGGTTAGCTACTCAGTGTCGGCAGGTTAGGGTTAGGGTTAGGGTTAGGGTTAGGGTTAGGGTTAGAGTTGGGGTTAGGGTTAGGGTTAGGGTTAGGGTTAGGGTTAGGGTTAGAGTTGGGGTTAGGGTTAAGGTTAGGGTTAGAGTTAGAGTTGGGGTTAGGGTTAAGGATAGGTTTTGGTGCACCTCGCGCGGTCCAAGTGACTACAATGGAGCGCTTCCTACCTCCGGTTCAGCCAATCACAAGCTTCAAAAGGTTGAATAGCGCTGCTGCTCTAGAATATTCTGCAAAAAGACGGCCCGGGGACGACCGAGGTGGCGCAACCACGGCCGGGGGTCGCGAAACTAGACCGGCCGCGACCTAACAAGTATGTACCGCGAACTACGACCTCCAGAACCGGGACCTACGACCTCCAGGTCGTGGCCTAGGTCGCGACCAGGCCGTAGGTCGTTCGTATCAGCGGCTGTCTCTCGTTTTTACTTCTTTAAACCTGTGATGTGATGTGACGTGACACTGACAATAAAGATGATTCTGATTCTGAACCTTTGGAATTCTCGTGTTATATAACATTACAAATGGCCTGTCTGTATACTTATGGCTTTCACACAACAGGTATTAAACTATTGTTTGAACTCGACATGAATAGTATTAAGTTCACTTTGGCACTTTATCAGATCTACAAGTCCAAACCGCGTCGATGAATGTTCAACCTATAGATCAGGGGTCTTCAACAGGGCGTCCGGGACACCTAGGGGGTCCCCAGAGTTACTACAGGGGGTCCTCCAAATCTTTGAGTGATATAGCCTAGAAACATTTTTTTCTCCTTTATTATATTAACCACTTGAACCCTATAGTGTCCATATTTGGAGAACTTTCGTCAAAATATCAGATCTACAAGCTCACAACGCAGCGCTGCGAGGTGTTGTGAGCTTGTAGATTGTAGATCGGCTATTTTTGGCAAAGAGCTTTGGTGTGGGGAAATATAGCAGACTAAGTACAGAGTGAAAGGTCAAGTTTATTAAGTACTGACGGTTCAAGTGGTTAAATATCTGAAAACACAAATTTACATGAACCCAAAATACACTGACGATTGTGCTGTCAAACGATGACCCTATAGGTGTCAGGCATTTTCACCTATGTTTTTTTTCGCCTAGATGGATTAGGTCTTTTCGCGTGGCACTTTCGCCGTGGAGGAGAGTGTTTTCACCCACCCTTGTCTGGCCGATTCGCCGCCGTTGAAGAGCCATTTCGCCTATGCTTGGTATCTATGCGTTGTGGGGGTCCCTGCTTCATCTCTCTCTCGACTAAGGGGTCCTATGCCTGAAAACGTTGAAGACCCCAGCTGTAGCCTGGACACTAGGGTTCAGGTGGTTTCAATAGTGTCCCTTGTTGATAATTGAATGTGAATATTTGGTGTGTTTTTTTAAAACAGTAGCCGGGAGATGACAGAACCATGAACAAAGATAACATTCAGCAGAATCTAATATTGTCTTATTTATTATCTTGGGCCCTTTTTTCCATGTCAAATTTGGCCCCTGGTGTAAACGCCAGATAATAGATTTGGCCTGTTTGAAAGGAGACGTCAACTCTGTAGTTTAATATAATTTCTGGCTCTTAATTTAATGTGCAACTTCTGCCACAGTGTATGATGCAACTGTTACGGCCTGTGCACAGCAAAACCCCTCAGTGTTGCTTTAACCCCGAGACCAGAATGGGTCCATTTTGGTTATTTTGTAGTAAAAAAAGATGTGTCTTCGGGGGACAGGCCATTTATTCAGTGGTATTCTCTCATAACGTAAAAAATATTATACTAGTAATCAAAATATTTTTCAGAAGAATTTGTGATCTGTCTTTTTTTCTAATATCAGATTACAGATACTTTTTTTGTTTTAATTGTAATTTGTACTTTGTTGACGTAAAGTTATGTTATCAGTGGTGGAAAAAGTACTCGATACTGCAACGTACTGTACAATAACTCTGTTTACTTGAGTAAAGTACAAAAAGTATCGGTGTAAATATGTAGACCTACTTAAAGTACCAAAGGTAAAAGTAGTCATTGTGCAGAATGTCCAATTCGAAGTAGGCTATACCTACAAATGCAGTAACTTTCCACGTTCCACCACTGTAAGTTATGTAATTATGTTGTATGTTGTGTTTTTCAGTTTTGTTAAGTTTAGTCGTGGCATGCTGGTACGTCATGTTATGCTATATTTTGTTATGTTATGTTAGATAATTAGCTATCTGCCTGCAATGTCCAGATGCACTATATGCCTAAATTGTACATTTTCCTGTAATAATGATTGTTAGTTTCAAAGTTTATGATTTATGCTCTGCCTGATAAAAATAACATTTCAAACATTAAAACAAATTAAAAGTTTTATTTTAATTAGGCACTGTTACAGAATATACAGCAGCAATAATTTTGTGGACAACACATAGTCCACACGTCAGCCTCACGATAAAGAAACAAGCTTCCTGTTTTTTATTTATTAAACATCAGCGATGACAAACCAAATTATATACAAATTAATCCTATCAAAAAACAAGTTCAAATCCTTTCATTAAATGTCATAAGATTCAGTGATGACTCATCAAACATGTCTACACATAGAATGTAAATAATTCTATTGTAATTTGTACACGCACATCTTAAGGCGTATACAGCCCCGGGTTATAACAACTGGTACATTTTGTCTTTTCCTTTGACTTTTAAATCATTACATTCCCTGAAACAAGTAGGTTAAGGTGCTATAGTCTAGTTTGCATATTCAAAAACCGTCAAAAGAAATAAAACAACTGAAAGCTTGGGTGGGTGTGTGCATGCGTGTGTGTGCGTGCGTGTGTGTGCGTGTGTGTGCTCGTACACACTCCCGTGCGTGCGTGCGTGTAGGCCTATGTGCGCGTGCGTGTGTATATATGTGATGTCAGGAGCCAAACAGCCAATGACCTCATTCCGCTGGTTTTGATGGCGGAATGTTCCAGAGGTTTTTAAGAGCGTGAGCTGTAGGCTGACTGGAGGCTTGTAACAAATGTGCGGAGTCTGTCTGAACATCCTGTCTGAAAACCATTACACACGCTCCAGCACGGAGCATGCTGCATGCCGCTCACCAGCACACCAGATGGCAGGAACTAATGGGACACTTCTGGCTACACACACCTCTCTCCACTGAGTTACCATACAGCCACTATAGACAAAACAGTCACAGTGGTTTCCAAACGATGTTTTAGAACGGGTGCACATTATTGTGTATCATTATTTTATGCTTTAACTATTGAAAAATAGCAGATATACAAGCTCGGTGCCGCGCTGCGAGCTTGTAGATCTGCTATTTTTGAAAAATCGTGAAAATTAGAATTTTTGACCCGAAGTGTCTTTTGAATCCTTCTATGTTTTTTTTTTTTTTTTTTTTTTTTTTAAACATGTTTCTATGTCAGCATTCTGGCTTAGCCATCGTCACTTAACTGGAGCTCAGTTAGTCTGTTTTTGAGAGACTACTATGTCAGTGGTTCTCAAACCTTTTCATGTGAAGGACCCCCAAAATGATATTTATTTGGCCACGGACCCTCATCTCAAAATATTTAGTGCCAGGGCCCACCCAGAAGCAAAATTTGAGTTACAAACGTTCGCTTTGAAAACACATATATTCAAAGATTGGCACACATTTTCACAACTTTTTCAAAAATAGCAGATCTACAAGCTCACCGCGCGGCACCTTGAGCTTGTATATCTGCTATTTTTCACTGGTTAAAGCAGTCAATAATTCTAGGTCTAAATGGGTTAATAGAACATCAGTTATTATTAACCATAATGTAGTTGTGTAAGATTTGGTTCAGGGGAGACCTTTTGGGTCTCAAGCTATATAAAAAAAAGTTTGGGAACCACTGCTCACAGAAGACATGCTTAAACCATTTATCTATTTGAATCTAGCACTTATCTTTCTATTGTTGTTTGGTTTTTCTTCATAAAGTTGGTTCCTTCCTTTTCTTTTATGTATAAGCGACTTTGAGTACTTAGAAAAGCGATATATGAATCTGAGCTATTATTAAAGAGTCCCTCAAATAAAACATGGTTTACTGTTGAATAAATAATAATGGCCGTGTATGATATTGTCACTGTCGAGAGGAAACGTTGTTTGTACCACAGATTTATTACCAAGCTCGTACTAAAGGTTTCGTTCGTTAATATGTACAAAAGCCACTGCAGACAGACTTAACCACTTTCATCCTGGTGGAGTCCCTAGTTTTGGGCATGTTCTATAGCAGATCTACAAGTTCATAACTCGTCGCGGTGCATATTTGTCGTGCAAAGAAATATATTGGGTTTAAATGGTCAAGAAACATCACCGCCACCCTTTTCCCCCCATGCAAATCGAGCCCTGGGCGTCACAGTTAGGCGTGAGCAGAGCACAGGACGGCAGAACAAGTGCAGCTTTCACTAAACTGAAAATATAATAAGGTAGGAGGGGGCTGAAGCACGTTGCGCACATGCGCTACTGTACAAAGACACACCCAAGCAGGCAAGCCCTAACTCTTAACCCTGCAATTGCATTGCACTGTACTGCGCACACACACACACGCATGCACAGCAGAAGTGTTGGCTAAAGACTATGTGTTTGCGAGAGTCTTTAACAATCTCTCTTTCTCTTTCTTTCTCTCAGGAAATGAGCTGGAAACAGAAAGAGGGGGGGCAGTCGGAGTGTACGGACAGAGACAGAAAAAAGAATCGAAGCACAAAAAAGTAGATGTAAAGAAGGAGATGCCAAGGAAGAGAGAGAGAGAGAGAGAGAGAGAGAGAGTGTAGATCAGTGGTTTTCATCCAGTGGTCCGGGTTCCAGTTGGTCCCCAGCTAAATGATTTGGGAGTTGGTAACCAAATGGACCCTTATAGATCTAAATGAATGTTAAGCATCTGCATTACATTGACCAAAAATTGGAGAATGTAGAAGAATTGCAATTTTGGTCAACGTGTGCCTCTTATCTCTCCTATAGTAGCAACATCAACACAGCATGGAATTGAGGAACAAAATCTTAACGATAACAAAATATTTAATAAGGGAAACATCTGGGTTTTTCATGATGCTGAATCCATTGAAAGCATTTGTTTTGCACAAATAACATTCTGTGGGCTACAAATGGCCCCCACAAAACTCTGAAAAATGATGACTCATCACTAAACCATCGTTTTGTGGGGGCGTTTTTATCCCAAGTGCTCAAATGCAGAATAAATAATGGGCCTCGATATGTAAAAGGCTGAAAACCACTGGTGAAGATAGAATGTAGCAGAGAGAGGGTTCGGTGTCCTGCATGTGGGGTCATGACCTCTCAGCGGTTTTAAGACTCTTCACACCTTGTTTTCTGTTCTCCAGTTCCCCTCTGCAGAGTGCAACTCAACCACTTAGACCCTAACCTCGCCTACCAGGCTTTTTTGGGGAAAGCCTGGTGTTCGTTTACAACAGGCAGTTTGGTTTCCGCCTAAAGCGCGGAAACCACTAGAAGAAGCGGCGTCGCTTTGATTTGGTTCCCCCCGTTTGTTTCCCCAATCCCTATTAAAATGCTCGAGTAGCCTAGTGTAGTCTTGCAGGTCGCTAACAGTTGGACTAAAAGATGCATATACCAAACGAAACTACTCCGCATCAAGGAGTTTATTAGGTAGGCCCTAAAAGTATGTCCTTGAGCGCAGGGGAATATTTTGGGTTAAAACTGAATCCGGTTTGATAGTTCCGGCAAATTGTAGTCCTTGGAGTAGGCCTACTACAACATGACGTGTTGTGGTTTCCGCTCCAGACCGGTTACATCCCCGAACAGTGAAGTGATCCCAGACTACTTAGACCCTATACTATAGGGCTACTTTAGCCCTATTTTATACCTATCTATTTGAAAATAGCTGATCTACAAGCTGCACAACGCGTGACATCTGCTATTTTCGAACATTCTGTACTTTTAGTTACTTCAGTAAAAAAAAATGGATTACTATTTCCACCACTGGTATAGGCCACCACTAGAACCACCTGAACCTCACTCAGCTTCAACAGTACCACCTGAAGCGCAGTAGCACTACCCAAACCGCACACAAAACCACATAAGGAATGTGCATTACGTTCGCCCATTCACAGCAGAGGAAACCGTGCAAGGCACCAACCTGCTCATCGGGAGCAGTTAGGGGTTCAGTCAGTGTCTTGCTCAATGACACCTCGACACTAACATGGGGGGGTGCTTGTAGATCACTAGTTTAAATCATTTTTAAAATGATAACTACAAGATGAATGGTTTTGGACGGTTTTCCACCCGACAACAACGTAATACAGCATCACAATAATTAACCGATTACCGATTTATACGTTGGCTGTTCAAAAATAGCAGATCTGCAAGCTTGCAGACATCCGCTACTTTGGACATTTTCTGATCCAACACAGCCTCTGACACCCAGTGATTCTCAATGTGAGGTTCAGGGACCCCCAGTCGTCCATGAAGGGGTCCCCATCTAAATGATCAATAGGAATCCTTACAGAACTGCAACTCTGAGAGTGTGCAAATGGAACCAAATGGACCCAGGTGTAGTAGGTATTCGTTTCCACACTCAGGGTCACGGAGGTCTGAGTTTGAGAACCAACCACTACTCAGATTCAACAGAACCTGTCCTCTGTAGTTCTGACCCCACAGTCCAGTGTGTCTGATCCAGGAGGGTTGAGATTTACAGGCGGCTCAGAGAGGGACCCCTCACGCCGGGCCCCCGTTGATCTACTGTAAACCTGCATGCATGCTGCCTCAAAACAACATGTTTTATTAGTACATCTGCACTCAATAATACTGGGAGAACACAGCGCACGCACGCACGCATGCACGCACGAGAAAGAGATAGGGAGTGAGAGAGAGTGCAGTCAGCAGCTGTACTCCAGAAACATCTCAGACTCACTGAGCAGTCTGCCAAACACAAGCATGTCTATCTGTCTGTCTGTCTACTCTGTCTGTCTGGTGTCTGTCTGTCTGTCCGTCAGACCGCCTCCTGAATGTTCCTTTAACTCGTTCGGTTCCGTTTGCACCACTCTCTGAGTTACAAAGACGATGAGGATTTGACTGCGGCCCCTCCGTTTGCCAAAGGTCCAGCGTGTTAGTTTGAGACGTTACTTCACTACGACGCACTTGAAAATATTCTGTATAAAGCAGTTATAGACTTGGTTTCGTCCCCGAAACTCTCAAGTTGCTATGGGGACGAGACAAATATTATCTTGTCGTTAGCGCAGGCTAACCGCAGCACATAGCAGCTATCATCAACCAGTTTAGTAAAGCTATATCAGTGTGAAAAGGGTTGTGGAGAATGGAGATATATACGTATAAGCGTACAAGATCATTTCTCCCAATATGTTAAACATTCTTTTGGGGGGACATTATAGCTAACTGGCTACGTAAGCTGACCAACAATCTTTTTTTCTTCTTCTTTCATTTAGCCTATCACATGACGGTTGAAACGTTCACTGCAATTGTTGTCAGTTTGAAGCCATCGATAGGGCTGTATTCTTTACTGTAGTCGTTTGACTGACAAGACACAAGGAAGAGGACAGACAAACTGAACCTGCTCTGCTGCCTTTTGGCATCAGGTCAGTCTCTCAAACCAACTCTTAAAGGCCTTGTTCACAGTATACACACACCTACACGCGAATATATCCATACAAAATAAATGTGAAGTACTCGCCAGCGAATATTTCACACCAAAACTATTCACGCAGTTAAATAATGGATCATTCATACAGGTTGATGATGCCTTTATCTGCGGTGCGGAAGCTCACACAAATAATCATTCTGTATGAAAATGACATTGCTTTATGATGACATAACATTCTCTGTGTACTCGTGACACAAGGAACAACCCTTTTGAAAAATGTATTTTCGGCCAAATAAATACAGTACGTAAAACTGATTCATACAGTATTTTGTCATATCGTTAGCCTCATAGCATTATTGCCTTGTAGTCTTTCCTTTCTGTCTTTCTGTGTGTGTGTGCGCGTGCGTGCGTGCACACGTGTGTGTGTGAAGCAGCTGTGATGCAGCTGTTAACCCCCGCACACTGATCTCCCCCCCACAACAAACACAACAAACAATGTCATTTATCCTTTCCTTCTAAAGCTATACAATCCGTACATGTTCTGTCCGCTGTCCCCCTCTACTGGCAGAGAGGCGTAAATGCAACGGTGTGATGGACTACAACAAAGATGGCATACGCGGTATAGTGTCCAATCTGCCGCGCCATCTCTGAAAATGGAACCAAATGCACCCATAGGTAAGGGTCCATTCGGTTCCACTCTCAGGGTTCCATTTGTAATTTGAGAACCACTATAGTACTAGTTGGATAATGTCATATTGATGACCTCTGGATGCTAGGGTTTGTGTGGTCAAAATCTTAACAACTGAGACAACTCAAATGATTCAGTGTAAAAACTGTTCTCTTGGAACATCCATCCCATGTCTTCCACCTTGAATTTATGCTCCGTATTACAAGGGCAAATTAGTTCTTGCAGTCATCAGGGTTTGATTTGTAAAAAAAAAAGAAAAAGAAGAAGCTTTGAATTGGGATATTATCTAACAAGTTACATTTCCCAAAAGGAAATTCAATGGAATTTACATAATTCAGCCTGACCAGAAGTAAGGGATAAAACATAATCACCACCGACCATAAAGAATGGATGACCAGAGAAAGAGAGGTGGGGGTATCAAAGGCAGAGGCATGGATTCCCCCACCACAGCCAACACCACCAGTCCAACACTGACCGTCACTTAATGGACTATGAGCTGAGCTCCATCCAGCGGACCCCGCCCTGCACTGACTGGCTACACTCCAGGACCTCCTCTCTCTCTCTCTCTCTCTCTCTCTCTCTCTCTCTCTCTCTCTCTCTCTCTCTCTCTCTCTCTCTGGAGGTCATCTGCTGCGGTTTATCTGGGCAGCACCTGCAGGTGCGTTGGAGAGATCACGGCGTCTGGCAGCCTCGCAAACGCCATCTGGAACATCCCGTCCCAACTCTCTACGAGCGGCCGTGAGTTTGATGTCAAGACATCACTGTAACAAGTGCTAAATCATCGGATGGGATTGGTTTTCTCTCTCTCTCTCTCTCTGTTATTTGGGGATATACAGTACTCTATCACAGTGGTTCTCAACCTGTGGGTCGGGACCCCCAGAGGGGTCCCCAAATTATTTTGGGGGGTCCCCAGATGTTTAGCTAAATGTTAACATTGTTTTCTCTCTCAACAGTAAACAAACCAACATAACGTTGAAGTGTATAGAGGGTATCTGCACCTTTCTAAAGTTCCAATTTAAGGACTTTAAAGACCTTTTTAGTACCTCTGGTCAAACATTGGTCAAATTGTCATATATTAGAGGCCGAAATTGTGAAAATAGCCGATCTACATGCTCACAGCGCCTCGCAACGCGGCTCTTTTCACAATGGAATAGATCGAGTCAAACCAAATGTAATGCTAACTCCTACAATTCCAAGTGCTTGTACAGGGTGGGGGTCCCCAGTTAAAATATGATTATTTGGGGGGTCACGGCCTGAAAAGGTTGAGAACCACTGCTCTATCATTCTGTATCCATTGCTGGTCATTCAGACGCAGCAGGGGTCATCACCATGCTGGCTTGCGGTGGACATTTTTGCCAAAATGCCATGTTTTACCACAGACAAAATGAGTGGACAATAATGATACCAGAAACAAATAAAGAGCTAGCCCTGAATGACCATAACAGGTCTGTGAGTGTTCAAATGGCACTTGTCCACTCTCAGAGTTGAACAAAAGTACTAGTTGGACTCCTAACATGCCATAGTGTTAGTAAATGAGTGTCATATTCAGAGGAAAACCTGATTTGATATTCAGTAAGTGGGTCTTATGTTCTTATGAAAATATAGAACATTGTAAAAAAAAAAAAGTAATATTTGCCACAGACAAAACCAAGTCTTGCCAGAGACACATTTGTCTATGGACATGGATGTACAGATACCTCAAAATGTTATTTAAGTAGCCTACAGTTTGGCCAATGTTTAATTTGTCATTTTAGAGGTACTAAAAAGTCTGTGATTTGCATTGCGTTTCCCTGTTTATGGAATGTGCAATGTGAATAAGATTTAACGACGTGGCTTTCTGCTACAGTATATGCAATGAGTGGGTGCACGCACGCACAATTACAGTGCATTCCAGTCGTTTTTGGGATATCCAAGTTGTTTTTGAAGAGATACTGTCATTACGTAACAACAGTAATTTAGTTGAGTACTGTACTTAAGTATTGACAGAAACGTAATGAATTAACTACTTACTGTATGACTTAAAAAAAAACATCATAATTTTGTACCTTTGAATACTTGAGTATTAGCTTGCGTGTATACTGTATACTTTGTCCACCACTGTGTTTTCGATATCCGAGTTGTCTGTGAAGACATTCTGTCATTACGTAATACCGTATCCTGTTCTCCATAGGTTTTATTGGCGCCCTTCCAGGTTATTAGAAAGCTTGTTAACATCGCTGCTTTCTTTGTGAGGTCTGTTGCTACGGAAACAACAAAACAACAGCCTGTTCATATGCTGCAGCCTCGTACCAAAACATAGCCTTAAAGGGATATTTCACTTTAAAAAAAAAACGTTTGGTCATTTTATCGTCTAATCAGGCTTTTATGAACACCCTGGACAGATTTTAATTTGCTTGATTCAATATTTAGATATTTGATGTAAATGTTACCAGGCCTTCCTCCTGCAGGACGCCTCTCCATACACACCCATTGTAACTTTTTCTGGTGACTCATACTAACCTTCTAATACGTGAGCAGGCCAGTTATTTTTTCGATATTTTTCGATAACTTTTTTCATTTATTTTTAATAATCTTTTATTGTATTATTTTTTCCTTTCCATTTTCCCCAAAGAATTATTAAATATATCCCTTTAACCCGACAGCATAGTACTGTCGGGTGGAAACCACATATGTCCAAGATGGTTACTTTTCCATTTCCAATAGATCAAATGTATAGTTATTATATACTGTATAGTCTCAAGCTTGTGTTATTATTTTTCATGTGTTCAATATTTCTAAAACCCACAGGCAGACTATACACCCCTTTCACTTGAATATTATAATTTTCTGAAATGGCGATTAGTTACTGTACATTGCAACATGTTGTGAACTAGTAGATCTGCTGTTGAATCTACTTTTGTGCGACACTGTTGTGTGATGAAGGACATTCATTTATGAGAGACCCAGTTACAAGGGTTAGTGCCCGGACAATAATACAGTATCTGGAATATTTTGTGCATGTAAAAACACTCAGTGCATGATGAGTCTGCAGCTGTGTGTGTAGCCGAAGTAGCAGGTTGACCAAATATACCCTATAATGCTAACTTGACCGGGGTCCCTCATTGTCATTGATCTACTGCAGGGGTCTTCAACAGGGGGTCCGGGACCCCTAGGGGGTCCTCAGAGTTACTACAGGGGGTCCTCCAAATCTTGGGTGTGACAGAAAGAAAAAAAGAAAATCAAAAAAGAAAATCAAAAATAGCAGATCTACAAGCTCACAACGCCTCGCAGCGCGAGGCGTTGTGAGCTTGTAGATCTGCTATTTTCGGCAAAGAGGTTTGGTGTAGAGGGGAGAAGTATTGACAGTTCAAGTGGTTAAATATCTGAAAACACAAATTGACATGAATCCAAAATACACTGATGATTGTGCTGTCAAAAGATGAAACGATATGGAATCTACGACAATGTTGTGGGCATCCCTGCTTCATCTGTCTCTCAACTAAGGGGTCCTTGGCCTGAAAACGTTGAAGAACCCTGATCTACTGTATACCAGGCCCACTCCTTTTTTCCCTCTACACCAAATCTCTTAGTTCCAGAATAGGGACACAAAGGTTCATTAACACATCGGACGCCCACGTGGTTTTGACGTCTTAATTTGCTGGTGCCCATGGCAACGCGTCATTTTACCTACCGGCGAGAGTACTGGCGAGAAAAGTAATCCGAGTAAATGTAATCCGAGTATGTCCTGTTTATTTCGCGAATTTTTTTTCTTTCAGTTAGGACCGTTTTTTATCATTTCTAAGCCACAGTGTTTGTGTTACGGCATGTAGAAGAGGCTGCCGTTTTGAGAAAAAAATTAAAAAAGGAAGAGAATCCGGAGAAAACAGCATTTTTGTGCAGCCGCTAAACAGGAAGTCAACGAGACACACAGCACGTCCGGGTGACGTAATTGCGCGCTGCATGTTGGGAAATGGAGTTTGTTTCATCACCGCGGTAGCCAAGTGCAGTAGCTACAGTACAGTATAGTTTACTGTACACCGCGTCAAACGCGTCGTGGGCCTCCAGCGACATCAAAGAAATTGACTTGTAGACACCACGTGGGCATCCGATGTGTTAAACACATAACGTAGCTTTCTAGTTGACACATGTGTTAATTAAACTGACAACTAAGATCATAAACCTGCAAATCTCTGTCGAAACCCACTATTTGTAGATGTGCTACCCATGTGTTATTAATGCTGGACCTTCCAAATTCTTCCTCTGGTGTACATATGGTACAACCAGCACAACAAAAACACATTATTGACTGATTGATGGTTCATTGCGTCAGTGGAGTGCTGGAAAAAGTTGAGTCCAGCTCAACTTTGACTTGCGGCTCGTCATGCCCACTATACAGCGACGTGTTGGGTAGCTTTATGCCGCTGGCTTCCACTGAAAATGACGTGTAGCCTATTGCGTTGTGAACACAGCACAAGTTTCTTTGTAGACGGTGCGTCTGTCTGAGAAAACATATAATTATCTTTGAAACGTTGCATTCAAAGCCACAGGCAGGTGAACACACCATGTGGCACTTCTTGTTCCCGTCGATGCGATGCACGCTGACATCCAGAAGTCACAGAAAACGACTTGTCGTGTAATTCCAAGCAGAAAAACATCACATGAATTATTTCCATTTTGCTCTTTGCTCCCCAAGAGCAGCGTTTGCAGAAGGAAGTGGAAGTATTGATCCATTGCTTGTTTACATTTGAATAATGAAGTGGATGCTCTCATCCAGATCGACTCGCTGCAACCACTGAAATCACCAATGTGCTTGCAGTGACAAGCATCACTTTTAGTTGATGGTGAGAAAGATCACCGCTAATCTAGGATCCAGATCCAACCGATGTCTTCCCTCCTGTGTCTTCCAAACGTTTCAGCATTCCCGTGGCGACGAAAACCCCAAGGTGAGCAGACGTCTCTCCTTTAAGGAGGACACATGGAGATGTCTTCGTTAAGAAAGCCGATTAATATGAAATCGCCACATCCGTGCCGCATCCGTGCCACATCCGTGCTGCTTCCGCGCCGCATCGTGATCTAGTGCAGGGGTTCCCAAACTTTTTTTTATCTCAGGGCACCCCATACATATTTTTTTAATCCGAGGCACCCCTACAATTTTCTCTCCCAGCGCACCTTATATTTATAGCATATCGTCATTGTCGGGTGGAAACCTTGTATGTCCAAAACCGTTCGTTTTGTATTTATCATCTAAAAAAATGTATAAACTAGTGAAAACAGCAGATCTACAAGCACACAACGCCTCGCGATGCGAGGCGTTGTGTGCTTATAGATCGGCTGTTTTCACTAGTTTTGTGTGACAGTCTTGTATGATGAAGCAGGGCTTTGCTTTACCAAAAGACGTACACATTGAGGTTTCTGCCTGACAGTGACGATATTTTAGTGATTATGTTGCAAGGAAAACGTTGAGATAACAGCCATTTTGGTTAGAACTGACTGAAAATAACTTTGTACTTCAAGTTTAAAATGATACTAACTATTTTTTCAAGTGTCCAAATAAATTCCAAATATACAAATATTCAAATTACCTCGCGGCACCCCTGGACTGCCGTCGCGGCACCCCAGGGTGCCCCGTCACCCACTTTGAAAACCCCTAGTGTAGGTCGGGGCAATCTTCGGAGCATAAATCAGGCTTCAGTAGACGAAGGTGAGCAACGAGTTGAGCCCGTCCTCGGGGGTGGAGGAGGAAGAGGGGGGCACGGGGAGCTCGAGGGGAAGGTGGGGGAACTCCTGCGGCAGGTTGGAGACGGGCGGCCCCACCACGCTGTACGCCTTCAGGGCGGAGAGGCCGTTCAACACGGCCACGTCCAGGAACGTCACGCGAAGGACGAAGGCCGAGGACGATGACGACGACACCGGTGAAGACGACGTCGTGGGGGGATCGGGGGAGAGGAGGGGGTCGGCGTCCAGGGAGTTCAATGAGAGACTCCCCCCCTCCGCCGCGCTCGCCGCGGGGTCCAGGTTGAGCTCCTGATAGGGGTGCCGCGCCCCCGGCGCCATGCTGTGGACGGTCAGCGTCCGCAGGCCAAACAGGGTCAGGTACTGGCCGGCCACCGGTGGGGTCGCTCCGCCGCAGAGCGCCAGCCGCAGGTGTCCCACGGTGCTGCCGTTGAGCAGCTCGCCGAGCACCCAGGTCTCGCGCAGCCACACCGTCAGCCCGCCGCCGCTGCCGCCGGGCTCCGGGAGGCCAGCGGCGACGGAGGAGGGCAGCGCGGAGCGCGGGACCGTGCGGCAGCTGCACAGCAGGTTGGCCTTGGCCTCGTTGCAGTCGCTGACGGGGGCGGAGCAGCTGCAGCTGCGCAGGCCGCTCCCGCTGGCGAAGAGGAGCGTGGTGTTGTTGGCCGGCGGCCGGGGGAGCGAGGAGGAGGAGGAGGAGGAGGAGGACGGGGGAGCGGTGTCTGTCGCCGTGGTCGTCGCGGCAACGGGGCCCGGGAGGAAGGACAGCCACAGTAAGCACGGTAACAGGGCGGAGGGGATCCTGCTTAAAGACATACTCCAAACGGCCACCAGACGGACTACATCTTCACCCAGCGACTGAACACGCGACCACACCTGAAACACACATAGGAATAAGACATGGTCAAAACGTACAACTAGTAAGACGCCTCAGGGCGACAAGCGAGGTCGCGCCATGTCTTGGCCATCTGGCCAGTGATGTATATCGGACCAGTTACCCATATATGGAGACCCCTGGTACCCATATATGGAGATACGCTGTGAGAGCCCAAACACGCTTACTCAGTTAAGTCCTATAATGTCTATGACATCTGACATCTTTATGCCCATACATGGAAATCCCTGTCCGTAGAACCAGCCACACAGATATCGCCTGTCTTGGCCATCTGTCTTGGCCATATATGGATTCTGTTAGTGTGGTATGTGGCCGATGTGGCCTCCATATATGGGCATTCCCATATGAAGTCCTGTTAGATATGGGATTAATATTGATGACATCAGGTAACTCCATATATGGGCATAAAAGGGATTCTGTTAGTGTGACATCACAGTGAAGCCAGAGCGTGATGTCAGAGCGGCAAACCCATTCTGTTAGAGTGGTTCCCCTGACACAGTGATGTCAGAGCATGATGTCAGCCCATAGACCGTAGAAAAAGTGTACACGTCCAGACGGACGGAGTCAGCATGTGCCGTTTCACATACGGTAGTAAACTTCGACCTTTGGTCGCAATTATCCAACGCGTTACATAATTCAGGCCAAGGTCCCCCTATAGCTGAGAGAGAGAGATGAAGCAGGGTCCCCCATTGTATTCATGTTAAATGTGTGTTCACACTCACAGTGAGTTTGTAGATCTCCTATTTTCACATTAAAGGTAATGCCACAACTCTTACAATTCCAAGTGTTTGTCAGGGTGGGACGGAAGGGGGGTCCCCAGTTCAAATATGATTATTTTAGGGGGTCCCCTGGTCAAAATAATGATTGTTTTTTGGGGGGGTTACAGTCTAAAAACGTTGAGAAACACTGTTCTGGTCTGTGTCCACTCAGTGGAGTTTTGGCCTTCTATAACTCCTAAACATCCAAAGAGTATCGGTCCTCCTCTGGTCCTTCTATCACAGACACACCCAGTTCTAGAAATAACATCCTAATATTGACAGTACAAATACCAAGCACATTTGGTATTTGTGATATCACAGTCACCTGTGACAGATGAGATCTGAACTCAGGAAGGATGTATCTGTCTTACTGTGCTTTCACATTGTACTGCAAAGTCCTTTGTGACTCACCCATTTAGAACGGGTACACATGATTGTGTATCATTATTTTGTGCTTTAACTACTGAAAAATAGCAGATATACAAGCTCACAGCGCGGCACCGAGTGCCGCTTTGCAAGTTTGTAGATCTGCTATTTTTGAAAAATTCGGAAAATTAGAATTTTGACCCGATTCTATAAGTGTCTTTTGAATCCTTTGAATACAAATACCAAGCACATTTGGTATTTGTGATATCACAGTCACCTGTGACAGATGAGATCTGAACTCAGGAAGGATGTATCTGTCTTACTGTGCTTTCACATTGTACTGCAAAGTCCTTTGTGACTCACTTCTCTACTCTCATTTTCTGTAAGTTCTGTCTACATACACTCATAGACACACTTCCACTCTTCCCTCCCCCCTGGCCCTCACACACATTCACACATGTAGAAGAGAGAGGGAGAGAGAGCGAGAGAATGGAGACTCTCTCTAACTTCTCTCTTGCTACGACTGGTGTCGGCCTGCCTTAAAGGTGATACACCATGCATTTAAAAAGTATTTATGTCATATTGTTTATGTCCCAAAAACGTTTTTCAAAAGGTTTGGGGCTAAATTACCACTTCTGAATAGAGAGCCTCTCTCATTTTTGAATGGCTCTCAGAGCATTTCAGCTGCAGTACCACCTTTGGCCTGAACTGCGCCACCCCCCCCACTCCCAAAATCTTTTTTATTTTATTTTATTTTTTATGATGACGTCACAATCGGCAGATGACGTCACAATCGGCAGCTAATCTGGATAGCCTGTTTTGAGAACCCGTGGGATACTTTTAACCTTGTAGATCGGCTATTTTCAGCACGCAACCATGTGTAAAATCAGTCATTAAGATGCCATCAAGGCCTGCCAAAATACATCTTATGATATTTAGTCGACTAAAATTAGAATAAAACTAAAACTTTTCAGGTGACTAAAACTGAAATACATTTTTTTCAAAAGACTATGACTAAAACTAAATCAAAATTTACTGTCAAAAACAACACTGCTTAAGCCTAATTCATACTTTGTTGCACGACGGTGCGGAAAATATATCAGTATAAGCTATCTTCGACACTGTCACGCGAGTGACATTCAAGTATGAATCGAGCTTCGGAGATGCGGAAAAGTTTGCGGAATTCAGCAGCGAAGTGTGATGTCACTTCCGTGAAATGGCGTGAAATGTCGCCCTCTACGGGGTTCATGCTGGTATTGTTTTGTATTCAAATCGCCATTGAGGAATTTGCGATCACCGCATATAAGAACTGTGTTAAAAATATAAACACACCATGTGCGCGGACATGCTCTCAGCGACAGTCTGTCCCAGACACGAGTGTCTCTCTGTAGTTTCCAACATTTAGGACAGCGTTGATTACATTTTCTCTGACAACAGGCTATATCAGATATGAATGAATATCATAAACTATGCAGAACACCCCCGCTGACAGAAACGCGCACATGGTGTGTTTATTTTTTTAACACAGTCCTTATATGCGGCAATCGCAAATTTCCCAATGGCGATTTGAATACAAAACAATACCAGCATGAACCCCCTAGAGGGCGTCATTACGCACAAATGACGACATGGCTTCATTTCTCTATTGTCCATGGCCAGGGGGCGGCCGTCCCTCTCGCCACTGCGGCAGAGGAGGCCGAGCCAGCAAAAGTTGAGAAAAGTTCAACTTTGTGTTTCAAGACGACCCGAGATTGGACATAAACAGAAGTAGCGTATATGGATAACGTTTTAACCCATTTAGAACGGGTACACATGATTGTGTATCATTATTTTGTGCTTTAACTACTGAAAAATAGCAGATATACAAGCTCACAGCGCGGCACCGAGTGCCGCGCTGCGAGCTTGTAGATCTGCTATTTTTGAAAAATTGTGAAAATTAGAATTTTGACCCGATTCTATAAGTGTCTTTTGAATCCTTCTAAGATTTTTTGAAAAACGTATGTTTCTATGTCAGCAATCTGGCCGGCCATCGTCAAAGAAAAGGTCCTTTTCACTTAACTGGAGCTCAGTTTGTCTGTTCTGGAGAGACTACCATGTCAGTGGTTCTCAAACCTTTTCATGTGAAGGACCCCCAAAATGATATGTATTTGGCCACGGACCCCCACCTCAAAATATTTCGTTCCAGGGACCACCCAGAAGCTAAATTTGAGTTACAAACGTTCACTTTGAAAATACATATATTCAAAGATTTGCAGACATTTTCACGACTTTTTCAAAAATAGCAGATCTACAAGCTCGCAGCGCGGCACTCTCGGTGCCGCGCTGTGAGCTTGTATATCTGCTATTTTTCACTGGTTAAAGCATTCAATAATTCTAGGCCTAAATGGTTTTAAACTAGCAGTTGTGGATGTGAAATTAATCAAGATTGAGCAACCCACAACGCCTATTTCTTACCTAAAATGTACAGGCTGTTTACAAACAACATGCCAGGGACAAGCAGTGCCTGTTCCTCTCTGTCAGTGAGCCCTCATACCGGGCACAGCTGCTCACTTTTCAGAGCAGCAGAGCTCTCACTGGACCACAACACAAACTGACTCATCTGGGGACATGTCATCATCCTCAATGTTCATTTGGACAGCAAACTTGATTTAGTTTTAGTCATAGTCTTTTGAAATGAAAAAGAAACACAGATCTCCATAACAAATTTCCATAGTTCAAAACTGTGCAGTGTGCACTGGTTGACTACCGTTTTAATGTCTTGCATTTGTTTTCTTGTTGCGTCTCTCTCAGTTATTGAGCGGTGGTTACACCGTCTCCTATACGTGGCCGTGTGTGTATGCGTGTGTGTGTGCGTGTGTGTGTGCGACTGTGCGTGTGTGTCTGTATGTAGCCTGCAGGCCTGCAGTACCTTTTATGACCACACATGTTAAGGGAGGGGCGCTGTTGTTCAGGCCAGGCCAGACCAGGCACACACACACACACACACACACACACACACACACACACACACACAGGGGGGAAGGGGGGGGGTAAACCACCGCTCAGTTCACACGGGTGTGATTTTTTTTGTACAATGTTCAAGATCGGCATCTTTAATTAGAACACTTTTGGTTTGAGATACTTTTACCAAACAGATGAGGTTTTATGTACTGTATGTTTGAATGTAAATACCATTACAAAATTGAGTACTTGGATGTGTTCAAAAACTTTTTTTTTTCTGTGAAAGATATGGGAATGAATGACATTTGTTGATGTGTTGTTGTAGATGATCTTTTTGTGGCATTGCATTGTAGATAGAAAATGATTGTTTGAAAGAAATAAAGTAGCAAACAATCTAATGAATCTCTCTCTCTCTCTCTCTCTCTCTCTCTCTCTCTCTCTCTCTCTCTCTCTCTGTCCTATGGTAACCTGTGTCTGATTTACATCTGTGTTTTTAAAGCGTAACAGCGACCAGCATGAGGCTGAAACCAGCACTGTGTTTCCAGTCCAGCCCACATCTCTCTCTCTCTCTCTCTCTCTCTCTCTCTCCCCCTTCCCTCCCACGTCATTCAGACCAATTTCGCTTCCCAGCTTTAACGGGGCCAGAGGTCCTTCCAGGCCCCCGAGCTACTGCCGATGGCACACGGAACGGCTGTCCATAAAAGTGCCTGCGCTTTTTTGGCTGGAGAGTGTGGCGGTGAAAAAAAAAGGAAAGAAAAAAGAAAGAAAGAAGAAAAAAAGAAAAGCTGAGCAGCGGCCTGACCACATTAAAATCACTCAGGAAAAATAAAACAGTGGCGTCTTTCTTCTGTCGTTTAGGAGCGGAGGAGAAATGGGATGAATAAACCGCCTTGACTTCCAGAGTCAACATCTTACTTCTCTTTTTCACCTCTCTTGCTCCCTCCCTCTCTCTCCCTCTCTCTCTACCCAATGTTTTGACTGGCAGGGTGGCAGGACAAAATGTACTGGGTTGTCTGAGAGCATGTCTGGAAACGAATCCGCAGGGTGTTTCCTGGTGCCCACGACGTTGATGGGGTTTAATGGACGCCCCGGGACGGTGCCAGGCCAGCCTTCCCTCCTCGTTGATCAGCACAGCTGTAGCGGCGCACGGTCAAATCTGGATGGCTTAATGCAGGGTTTCTTAGGGTGCTGCAAGGCACCCTAAGGTGCCGTGATGCAAGTCCAGAGTATAGGGATAGGACGACATGAAAATGATTGTGACCAAAGAAATTGCGATATTATCACGGTAATCCAAATATCCCCAACATCCGTTATCCTGGGGCGGAACGTTTGCAAAATTGCAGATCTACAAGCTCACAACACGTGGCAACGCGACACCTTCTGAGCTTGTAGATCGGCTTTTTGGTAGATTGGAGATTTGGTAGAGAGTGAAAAAAAGACTATCAAGTACATTATTTCCAGGTCCGTTTTACCAATTGTAGAGCGTTTAAGATAGATAGATAGATAGATACCTTTATTATCCCAAGGGGGAAATTTAGTTGTCCAGTAGTAGCACAGCAGTATACAGTTATTTACAAAGTTACAGAGACGTAAGAAAGATAGATAAGAGGGGAAAAAAAAAAAAAAAAAAAAAAGACAAGAGCAGTACAGTACCAATAAGGAGAAGGTGCATCAATAGAGGGGGGCGAATAATATATAAGTATATATACATAAAGTGTCTTGCAAAAGAGACCATAGCAGTCAATGCTAGTTAGTGCAAACAAGTATCTCACTGTCATTGTTAAACAAAGCAAAAATACTCAGAAACTACCAACACTAACAACCTAATAGTGCAGTGTCAAAAATCTGTGCGAAAAAACAAAGAAACTAGGAAGCGTGTCACCGCAAGGCGCACCTGAGCACTCTTCCTGGAAGGTCCTTAGAGTTCAAAGTCAATACAGCAATTGTTCCTTAGAGTCAATACAGCAATGGTTCCGAAGTCTAAGTTAGGAAGGGAGACCTTTTCAAGCGTCCGTTATGTGTCTCGTTGTACAGCTTAAGGGCAGCCGGTACAAAAGATTTTCCTAATCTCTCACATCTCCGTACTGGGTAGGTAAAGCGGTCGTTTCCTCTCTTACTCCAGTAACTGGTGATCTCTAGATGGAGGGGGTGGGAGGAGTTCTCCAAGATGGAATCTAGCTTCTTCCCAGTGCGCACCCTGGTTACTTCCTCCACCCCCTGCAGAGAGGACCCAACGACAGAGCCAGCTTTCTTCACCAGTCTGTTTAGGTTAAACGTGTCACCTGCTCTGTTGTTGCCACCCCAGCATGTTATGCCAAAAAAGAGGTTTAAAAGTTTAAAAAGAGGTTTAAAAAGAGGTTTAAAAAGTTTAAATGGTACCGGATATGCAGCTCGGCAAATCATTACAGGTGAATTGATCCCAGTGCATGACAGAGGATAATTTCACGATACATTTAACAATTTTGCTGTAGTAAGCAGCTGCCAAATTGTCCTTACCTTTTAACGTGGGCACGCGCACGCATCGTGCACAATCTGTGCGCGACTCATCTAGTAGACGTGTAGACTCGGTGACAGCTTTCGAATAAAAAAGCCCCATTGAAATAGACACATCCGTTGCCACGCTGTATCCCTGCTTATCCGCCAGTGTTTACATGAAAAAACATTGAAAAAAGCCAGCTGTGCGCTATGGTAACACGTGGACACGTTCGCGCACATAGCAGACGATATGTGCGCGGATCATATGCCAGGCGGGCACAAGAATCGAAAAGCTATCAAATAAAAAGAAAAACGGGTGAAAAAAGACGTGAAATGAACGTGCTGCTCCTTCCTCTGTTTACAATGTAAACAGATGGACGGAAGCTACGATGGGGCCTTGGACAGGATACGGAAAGCTAGATCCGGTCAGAACCGGAAATACGGCAGGATACAGTTAGGGGGTGGGCCTAAGACTCCGAAACGGCCATATACAGCGATCATACTATTAATTGTTTCATAATGATTAAAGCTAATTAAATTTCCGGGAACGACGGGCATCGCAGAGAGGTACAGCGGGAAATCAACGGTTTCGACGGGGATCGCAGAGTATGAGTTAAATGTCCACGATATGATTATTGTGGAGTGTTTTTTATCACGATAAACAATAATAACGATTATCGTCCCATCCCTATAGTCCAGAGATGCCGCAGGATACTTTAATAATATTTGGAATTCATCAATAGGCCTATCCCTCCATTTTAATGACTACATTCATTGGGAGAAAAGGCCATTTCTAATCCCATCTGTCTCTCTGCTTCAGGGTTGCAAATCCACTGTATGTTCATGCGAGCAGCCCAAATCAGATCTTCGATCTATCCACAAGTTTCCGCGGCAGTTTACTGGAGACTATCAGGACCAAACTTCCGGGTTTAACAGCAGACATACAAGCTCACGTCGCATCGCAGATGCAACCCGTTGTGAGCTTGTAAGAGCTTGTAAATCGGCGCCGGAAGCTCGGTGCAGACGTCTGCGCAATGCACTATGGGGCGTTTGTTAACTTGTGGATAGTACAGATTTCATAAACGTCTAGACAAGCTTCACTCACAACTAGGCACGTGCACACATAGACATCAAAGGGGGCTTGAGCCCATGCCCTTTTATCCGTCTGTAAAAAGTGCCCTCTCCAGACCATGAATGCAGTTTTTACCATGGTGAAAGAAATGCAAATGCCTTCTTTCCATGCCATACCTGATGGCAGCATTCAAGAGAATTGCCTTGTCCAAGCTCTCCTGAACTTGAATGCAGCATCTTATGCTGAAAGAATTTTCCTCTCTGTGTAGAAATCCATGTCATTACGCCACATCTCCAGTATTCACTTGATTGTGCTTAGTTCAGTGCGGTATCACATACCGAAAATAGCCGACCTCCAAGCTTTGGAGGTCGGCTATTTTTGATATTTCCACCAAAAGGCCCTTTTTAGACATTTCATCCCCCTGCCTCTCTAACATTCTCTGCATGTCCCTGCCTACAGTATTAGTTAATTAGTTCATTATTGTCGTTCCCACGGCAACTAAAGGAAGAGAGGTCGGTTTACTGTGTGGGCGGTCAGTCGACTCAGTCCTGAAGATCAGCTCCTCATGCCTGCAAGTCTGAACAAAATGATCTTGCGTCCAAAAAGGCTGGCCTTCCCCCTGGCCTGTACTATAGTTTCTCCTGCTCGTTCTCCTGTGAGCGCCAAGCATGAGGTCATGCTTCACTGTATAGAGCCTTTCATAAACACACGGTCTGCTCCGTTTACAGTAGCCCAGTGTTTATATGCACACGACCGCCGCTCAAACCGGGGGGCCGCGCATTAGTCCCATGGCCCGCTATTACAGGTTATAAGATTACAGGTTACAGTTATAAAGGTTATGGCTCCGTCATAATGGTTAGGCTCAGTTATAAGGGTTAGGCTCAGTTGTAAGGGGCTTAGTTATAAAGGTTGGGCCTTATAGGCTTAGTTATATGGGTTAGGCTTTGGCTTAGTTATAAGGGTTAAAGTGTAGGCACCATGAACTGGACTCGCCCCCCTTGCTGTTTCCTTGTCAGCACGGCTGCACGGACTGACAGCGCAGCGGTGGAAGAAGTACTCATATTTTGTACTCAAGTAAAAGTATCAACAAGTAACAGTATCGATACTACAATGTAGAAATAAACCGTTACAAGAAAATGTCTGTCACGCACTGTGAGCTTGTAGATCGGCTAATTTCAAATGGCCGATGTATATATAGTAATTAATGAATGGTTTGTAATAATAATTAAACAAAGTATTTTTAATAACTTTTTTTTTAAATAACTGCAGAGGAGTAAAAGTAGCCTACAATGATTTATTTTGAGATGAAGTGGAGTAGAAATAAAAGTACTGAAATGTAAAACACTCCAATAAAGTAAAAATACCTCAAAAGTGTAGGGCCCTACGTAAGTACAGTATCTGAGTAAATGTAGCGTACTTAGTTACCGACTGCAGGCGAGCCGATTAGAAGAAGGCTATCTCCACCTCAAAGTACAATCAATACTTGAGTAAATGTAGGCTACTTAGTTACTTTAGCGGGCGAGCGGCTCTCATCCACTCACAATGATGACAAGCCTCGGTACAAAGTGCTTGGTTTAGTACTTGAGTAAATGTTGGCTACTTATACTTTACACACGAGTCCCGAGCGTAGATGCGAGCGCAAGCCTCGGCCAAAGTGCTTGGTTTAATGTTTTATTTTAACTCTATCTTCTAATTATTATTCACTTATCCTCACAAATAGTCGCCCTGTCCGGCTGTCCCCTATTTATCTTATTTTGTCATGATGATTTGTCCCAGAAACGGCCCGGGAAAGAAAAGCTCCATAAAAATCACCGAGTCACAATGGCTTGTTCATCCCGCACATGAACCTCTCATCGCGGCATGAACAGCGAACAGCAGCCGCTATCCACAAAGCCTGGAGCGAAGTCAAGACCCCCCCCCCCCCCCCCCCCCCCCCCCCCTCGCGACTGTAGACTCGTGCGAGCTGCATGTGCT